>NW_026267251.1:0-8999 GCF_000697945.3 Frankliniella occidentalis | reverse complement strand
GGCTGGGGTGGGGTGAGTGGGGGTAGTGGACACTGAGCTTGCCCACCGCAACATTGGCGGTCTCTTGGCCCGGCGCCATACAGCGCGTGGGCAAGAGCAAGGGGGTTGAACACCGGTTCTTCCTGCTGCGCAGCACAGGTGTCGGATGACCCATAGAGCATCGTATTATTGAACAAGGTGTGTGACGATATCAAAAAGAACGATAAATAAAAACTGATTGAAAAAACTGATTAATAAAAACTGACACAGAAAAGTTAGCATACTCAAACCAAGGTAAGGTGCGAATTTTCAATGCAAAGGCAACAGAAAAATTGATACAAGAGAAAAAGTGTTCGGACCCTCGTTTGGTCTTATTTTATTTCTGATTCCAACAAAATGTTGGGATTCACCTCATTACCTACGGGAAGACAAAACCTTGGAAAATCGACAGATATATTTTTAGGAGTGCGTCATGTGTCGCGAGTAGGCAAGGAAACGACGACTCAGATTTCGTCGTTAACTTGCCTGCGCCAGCCGTCGTCAAGGGGCCTTGAGTGACTTGTTACATTTACAGCAAGCGGGGACGAGTCAGTGCTTATCGTGCGCCTCTCGCTTGTCCATCTCGGTGGCGGACGACGTGAGGGAAGAGACAATAATTATTTAAATCAGCATAATTGGCACAACGAGAAGCAGCCGGGTCAGCCTGACATGGCCGGACCCGTTGGGGAGTTTTTCCCCCCCCCCTCGTGGCTGCAAAACCCCACTCTTTGTGTCTACCACGCCTCGGTGCACCCCCCGCGGAGGCAGTCTAGCTGCGGGAAGGCCTTCCAGCGGGGCTGGGTTCGGATAGCGCCGTGTCGCACTGGGCAGCGGGGAGCTCCTTCGGACACGGTCCGAGCGGGTAACACCCGGGGTAATGAGATACTCACCTCTCTCTCCTCGACAAGGGTCGCCACTCGCCCGGGCTGCAACAAAGGAAACAGGAGTCAGCACAAGCGGGCAGCACAAGCGGGCAGCGTGCAGCACACGTCTGCACAACCGTTTTGGGCGAGTGAAAAAGGGCGGGCGGTATAATCGGGATAATGTCGATTTCTTCAGAGCTCAGAGAGTGCACTCTCAAGGGTAGCGCGGTGTAGGAGGATCATCCAAGGGAGAAACGAGTCGACACCTGAGAAGAACAACCGCTTACCTCCGCGGACTGGAAACAAACCCGCTTACCTCTGCAACCCTCAAACAAAACCGCTCACCTCTGGGACCCGCAAACAAAGACGCTTAAATGACTTTTTTTACACATTTTGAGATATGGGTATCATTCGAAAGAGAATTTTTCACTGATCATTTTGATACCCGTATCTCAAAATGTGTAAAAAAGTCATTTAAGCGACTTTGTTTGCGTGTCCTAGAGGTGAGCGGTTTTGTTTGAGGGTTGCAGAGGTAAGCTGGTTTGTTTCCAGTCCGCGGAGGTAAGCGGTTGTTCTTCTCAGGTGTCGGAGTAACAACACTGAAAATTTTACCTTCGTAAATTTACAACATAATTTGTATTTTTGATTTGCAAATTATATTCTAAATTTAAGAAAACCCATTCTTGCTTTTCATTAAATTCCAAGTTGATACAAAGTGCTTGTAATTTTGCAATTTCAAATTGTAATTTTGCACCACACATCACGGAAAATTTTCGTGTATCCCTTACAAGATTTTTTAAACATTGGAGACGAGATAGTAGTATGAAAGAACAGCCGCATTGGAAATGAAAATGTGTGAACATCACACATGAGTAGGTGTGTGAATGTCCATTTGTTCACTTGAGGGAGTATGGGTACGAATTTTCCTTTGAAATTCACACATTTGTGCCTCCACGTGTACAAAAGTCGTTCCACACACCAACAAGTGCGTGACATTCACACACTTGGGGTTTCCGGTGCGGGGCCAATAGCAGCGCGCTGTCTCGAGGTCCTTGCTCCTGCTGCTCGCGCTGCTCGCCCCGATCGACCCGCGAGGCTGCCACACTACAGACAGGCGCGATCGGTTCGGAGCCAGCCACCACGCGAGACAGGCCGACAGACGTGCAGGCGGTCAGCAGCACAGCTGAGCAGCGCAGGGTGACGTCAATAACCCTTGCCAAGGTTGTTCTCTTCTCGTCTCAACGGCGCCGGGGCTCGGCGCAGCGCGGCAAGTGTGAACAAATGTAGGCCGCGCCGCCCGTCGACGTCGTCCGCGCAAAAGCACAAGACGAGACGCGCGATTGGGCGGCAGGGCCGGCGGGCGTGCGCGCCCGGCCAACCAGAGGGCGGCGCACAAAGGTGCTTCGCGGAACCAATTGCCCCCCTTTACTTTCCCCGCCCTGCTCCACCCCGCCGCGCCCAACCTGGGCTTGTGTTGAAAGGAACAGCCATGCGAAATAAGAGTTGCCCATTACAGACAGCTCGGCCCGGGCGGTCTGGGGTCTGGAGCGGCCCGGAGTCGGTGACGCGGGCAGGACACCCGAGCAGCCACCCGGAGGGGGGGGGGGGAGGGAGAGAGAGATCACATAGTCTCTTCGAAGAGCAAAGGTCATCAGAGTGATTGATAGCCTCGCAAATTTCACCCATTCTAATATATGCCCTCCCTGCCCCTCTCTCTCTCAAGCTCAAGGGACTCCTCGACCTGTTGTTCCTGGCAACAAGAGACGTGGATCGAATACCCGGACACGGGATGCCACCACCGCCTGCCTCCCACAATCTCTCCCCCGCCTCGCCGCCACCTCGACCACTAACCTAACTCTTCTTTCTGCTTTTCGTAACGTTACAACTACCACCGCAACGTCACAACCACTGTCTCCAACGGCCCAGCATCGAGATTCATTATCTCTTCAAAATAAGAGAAATAACACAGAGACACGAGAGAGAAAGAGAGAGAGGGTTATGCAATCATCATCAGCATCATCAACACTGTAGCGTTGTACCCTCCGCCGCGCGATGGGGAAGGTTCAAAACTCGCGCGCCGTGTGGCGTTAGTATTGTTATTTATTTATTGCCACTATGGCGGGTGTAATGCGGGCCCCGCTCCGTATCGCTGCTGCGGGGGTCGGGGTCAGCCGTCAGGACTGTGAGGCGCGTTTCAGCAGCATTTCGGGTGGCGTGGCGCGGCGCGGCGGAGTGCCCCAATACCCTATCGCATAACGCCCTCCCCGCCAGCCCCGCCAGCCGTCTCGGACGACCGCCCCGCCGGCGGACCCGGGACCCGCAGGGCGTGGCGGCACCCCCCGGGGGGGCTTAGCCGATAGCGCGCGCCCTGCCACGCCACGCCAGGACGACAGGGCACACCGAGATTGACGCCGTCGTCGTTGCTTCATCGGGATCAGCTGTCTCTGCGAACACCATACCATACCAACCGCCGGAAAGAGCCCGACCAGTGCAGAAAAAAAAAGTAAAGAAAAAACAACAACATAAAAAAAACGACCACTGAATGAAATGAGAGAATTTTGCCGACGCAGTGGAAAAAGGGGAAAAAAGTTTACTCCGTCGCGAAGCGTTTCTATTATTATTGCTGTTGTTGTTTTCGAGGCGAGCTCCGCGAGGTCCCCGTCGTCGTGGTGCTATGGTAGGCCGACGCCCTTTGGCCGACTAACACTGCAAACCCAAACACTGTACTTAGTACACGCGAGAAAGAGTGTGCATTACGTGGAAGCACGCGCTTGAAGTAAGTACACTCTTCCTGCGTGTACGTGCTGTACTACACACTTTCCTCTGCATGCTCGTCCAAAGTGTACTCTTCCTTGCGTGCACTTTATGTACACTGTCGTGTTGGTAGTGCGCCGCACGACACGCACTTATAAATTTAGAAGGGAGGGTGGGAACGACGAGTAATGCCACAAAAATTAGACGATTAAACGCGCTGTGTATCCATGTCGTGATGTGCGCGGTTGTGCCGGTCCGCGTGCCGGCTGTGTGCCGCCGATGATAACAGTGCGGGTGAGCAGGACCACCGGCTGATCGGGGTATCGGCGCTGATAAGTTGCGATCCGAATTATGGACGGGACATTTGTGGCGCCCGCCCGCCATGGGCCTGAGCGCGCTACGCGCTGTTGGGCAGGTTTGTTGTCACATCTGGCCGGCCCTGCGATACGCCCAGCTCAGCCCAGCGCGGCCGGAATTCATTAAAGCTGCAGCCACAAATCGAATCGACTGGTATCGACGCGCGACTTGCAATCATGTTGTCAAGCGGACCAGTGGTGGACCAGCTGGCGCGCGCCACACAACGACAAGACGGGGGAGATTATTATTGTCATTTGTCGGCATACAACACGGTATCACGAGGGAAGCTGGTGACATCGCCGTGACGAGAGTTGAGAACGACACCGAACAGCATTTTATGTTCACCATTTTTTGAACGGACGCCAACAACAACACGCCGCTGCCTGCGTAGTAAAATGTTACAGAATTTTCTATCATATTGTTTTTATTTTTATTTCTTCCGCGGGAGGGAAAGAGAGAGATGTGCTAAACCTGCCTCGGCGGTCTCGATCTGCTCCTCATCGTTGTGTCTCTGACGTCGAGTGAAAATAATGGCGAATGGCGTCAAACGAGCGTCAAAGTACACCCGCTCTCGTGCCAAGAATGTCAGAATCTTCCGCGCCGGCAGCCGATGGGATTTAAAGGCTTCTCGAAAAGAATTCCGCTACAAAATAGTAGAGTCGAGGCGCCGCGCTGGGCGGGCGATTTATTTGTTATTATTTTAGGAGGCGCCTCCGCTGAGGTGTGGCGTGGCGTGACGCGGTAAGGCGGGGCGGGGTGGGGTGAGCCACCGCCGTTTCACGCGCCACCCGCGTGTCCGTCTCGCGGACCGGGTTAAAATAGAGCCAATACGCCCCCCCCCTCCCCGCCCCTCCCCCAAAGCGGTGAGCAGCCAGGCGTGGCCTCGACCGTGGCACGGTTATGGACACTTTGGACGTTAGGCGTTAGGCACCGCGGGCACCCACTTGATAGATTGTTGCTGCTTTGAGGAAAGAAACAAAAGAAAAGAAAAGAGGACGCACTTGAAATACTGCTGTTTGGCGTGCCTTCGCAATTACCTCTTTATCGTGACCTAGTTTTGTAACAATGACCTAGATTTGTAATTTTTTTCTCTTTGCGTTTTGCATGTAATGCTCTGCTACGGGAGACCTTCAAACCCTCGTTGCGATTATTGCTCGCTGAGTACCATCCCCTATCCCAAAGACAGTTACACACACGATGCGGAAACGCCTTCTCGTCGTCCGCTTTTAAGGTAAAACAATTACTCTTCAAACTTTTTGACAGCGCGCGGTGGTATGGGGCGGCACCTGTTGGCGGGCCTATGGGCCAGGCCGGCCGGCGGCGGCGAGCCTCGCCACGAGCCGCGCCGCGCGGGCCTAGCGCAGGAGGAGCAGCACGTGACGGCTGTTGTCATAAAGTGGGCCCCAGTGGGTCCCATCCCCACACCGACACCCATCTTATCGTGTCGGGCCCATGTAGTATGTGCACACTGACCATACAGCACATCCGTGTCTTTGTTTGGCTCCGTGCAGCACAAATATGTATGTTCTTTGATGCTGCTCCTCGTGGCGGTGAGAAAGAGATCGCCACAGACAAACAGCTACAGCTCTCTCTCTCTCTCTCTCTCTCTCTCTCTCTCTCTCTCTCTCTCACTCTCTCTGAGTTTCTCACTCTCTCTCTCCCTCGGAGAAGTCGATCTGGAAATTCGATAATCGCTCTGGCTGTCCGAGCCGTGTGCGAGGCGGGCCGAGAGTTCGGCGACTTTTGCCGGAGATAACTTGTTGGCGAGTGATAGCGGCAGCGGCACATAGCCACACAAACAGGTGGCCCTCGCCCGGGGGGCCCGGGGCGGCCGGGCCCCGCTGAGCCCCGCAGACGAGATGCTACAACCCGAAGAATATGTTGGGCGAACCACGCCGTCTCGTAGGGAACGCCCCTAGCTTGACACATTTAGATTAGCCTAGCGCCAACAAATCTCAATGCGGCATCAACAACTTTACCGAAATATCAGGCGGCTGACTCACGCCGTGCACTTTGGTACGCCGCGCACTTTGGTAGTTATACTGTACCGCATGAAGGCGTGCGGGCTGGTAGCCTACTCGCACGGCGCCAGGACGAGCCGCGAGGACAGGCACACCCTACGCGCACCCTAGCATGCTCTACAGTATAACTACGAAAGTGACCGGCATAAAGTCGGCCTCCTGGTACATACGACCACTGGTGGACTGCACTTCTTTGTGATTTTATTGTCACATCCAGTCATTTTCCCCAGGAACATAATCTATTCTTTGGAATTGTACTTAGTGTGCACTTATTTCCGTAGTGACATACCCCTCAGTATTACTATTATAAGTAGAGCGGAAAAGTCAACAACTTTTTATTCAAAAACTTCCTACTACTCATTCGCATGGATGCAGGAGGGTGAGTTCCGCGTCTAATAATTAATTTACTACTAAGGCCCCCGGTAAGGTAAGCCGCGGTCGAGCTTGACCGAGTTCAATGCCGGACGGGCTGGTCCCCCCGCCCCCTCCCCCTTCCATAACTCGCTCACACGCTCGCTAAGCAGCAGCAACTCTTGCTGCTACTTGTTGCACTGTGAACGCCATCACTTCTCACCCAGTCGGTGGTTGGGGGTGGGGAGGGGGCTTGCTGTATAGTTGTGCACACTCAGCTTCCGGTGCCCAGTATTATATCGTGACGAATGTGAGATGGCGAGTCGCGTGTGAAGCAAAAGTGGCCGGCAAAATAATTGCACGCGATCGCGCGTGGAGGAGTCGCCGAGGAAACATGACATGGGCAGTTTTTGTCATCCAGCGTCTTGTGCAACGACAACAAACATTTCCAGTTCCAGACGAGACAACTGACCATACCTCTAGGTGGGAACAATGGGATCTATCCAGAACAACAAACACGACTGCCTTGTTTTCTACGTTACTCCACATTTCTTTCTCGTCGTCGATGATGATTCTATGCTGATTGATGTCCAATGACAAATGAGAACTGCAGACAGGAAAGAAAACGAGAGAACCGATTTGAGCTCGACCCGAGGCTCGACCTGAACTGGCACTGGCGATGAGTTCTAGGCTTCCGGAGCGCCGTAGAGTAGACAACCCATTCGACACGGCACAATGCGAGTAGATAGGCTTCACACTACCGTTCTAAACTCTCCTCCAGGATGAGTCCCGCCTCGGCTACGCCCCACCAGCCGCACCCTGCCACGCGTCCCTTCACTCTCGTAGAGTACTCCGTATCGACTTGACCCCTTTCTGCCGACCACAGAAACGCGAAGGGCATAGGGCTGCATATAGCTCGAAGTGTGTCCCTCTAAAGTAACCTCGACTCACCTCATAACGCTGCGGTGCAGGAAAGGGGGGGGGGGTGCTGGAGAAGGACGAGACTGGCGGGGGAGGGTGAGGGGGGTGTATCCTCGGAGGCATCGCGTGTGGTGGCTCTGCCACGGGTCAGGGGTCAGAGCCCTCCCCACCCGGCCATCCCCTGCACAACACAAGGAGAAGGTCGCCGACCGGACCACTAACTCACCTGGTTCTCGGTCCCGCGGTGCGTCGTGTTGCCCTGCCAGAACTTGCGGGTGTAGCCCCGAACGAAGCCGGTGACGGACCGTCTGAAGTCGAAGCCCGGGTGCCAGCACAGGGAGCCGTAGCCGAACACCCAGAGACCCGAAGCTTCGGCGTCGGAGGCGTCGCCAGCCAGGGCGGCTGCGTGAAGCTGCTGCTGCACCTCCATTTCAAGGTGAGGGGCACGTTGAGGTTAGGTTGCGGCCGGGCCGGTGCAACGGGCCGAGCAGGCGCTGGATCAGGTCGAACAACCGGCCCGGGACGACCAGCTGGGCGAACGTGCCGGACCCGCGAGGACCGCGCCGACGACGACGAGGAGGACGACGACCGGCGACCGGCCTCCGACGGACTGACAGCCACCGAGGGGCAGCGAGCAGCAGCTCTCGCCGACTCGCGCCAGGAGAATGCTGTGCTGTGCGACCCAGGCGGAGCACCGGCCCAGAGAGAAACTGTGCTCGACAAGTGGACGTGGACGGGCGCGGGGCGGAGGGGGGACGAGGGGGACTCTTTCAGCTGCCCCCCCACCTCCCCGGCGGCGGCAGCAGACGACGCGGCGGCCCGACAGCCAACGGGTGCGCAGCGCGCGAACGCTGAGTTTGAATCCGATTGGAGCAGCGCGCCGCCAGGGGGCGCGCGGGGACACCGGCCACCACGTGGTGCGCCCAGCTGGCTGACGTAACCTGGCCGGGTGGTTTCGGCGAGCAGCGCCGCCGGTGCAGGTAGGTCCGGCCCGGCCCGCCGCAGCCGGCCCGGATCAAACAGAGCATTGTTTTCAAACGCACCGCGACAAGCTGTGGGTCTAGGTCAATGACTGGGCTCGCTCACACGCGCCCGGTTATCGGCCTGATCAGCTGGGCCGACGTCGTGATATCTGACGGCCACAGTCTGTTCGCGATCGGCTGCCGGGAGACCAGACGGAAAGTGCTGCCGGGATTCGTATGTTGTGCGGAGCGGAAGCGGGGCGGAGTAAACATTGCAATTGTGGGACAGGACTTTCCACGGGCCAAACAAATGCCTGGGACTGGATAACAAATGCACGCGGTGGAAAAAGACAGATCTAGTTGGTGCAAGGTTGATTAGGTTTTCTGGGAAATGTTTATGCATCAGGCGTCGACATTAAGGCCAGCATGGGCCAGATCTGGCCGCAGTCACATAACGAGAATTACCCGGACGTCACCGAACCGGCCAGATCTGGCCTGGCTGACGTCAGTGCAGTAATGTCCTGGATCTGGCCTGGCTGTATTTACCATGCGGCCGGATAAGAAGTGGTCTAGAAGAAAGATCTGATCCGGGAATACAACATGTGATGGGATGCACTCGAAAGTTCGAAAGCTCTCGGTAAGTGACCTTGACAGGGTTCTCCGACGGCGTCGTTCGCAGACCGCCTCTTCGTGACAGCCAGACAGCAGTGGTCAACGAGGCTGTTGGGGTAGGATGTAAGCACGTGGCACTA
>NW_026267250.1:887360-890894 GCF_000697945.3 Frankliniella occidentalis | reverse complement strand
TACAGGACTTTGATGAAATTAAAAACAAACAAGTATCATTCTTTTAATTTGCCATACCTTTCCACCATTCCAAAGAGGTAAACGGGAAAGTCGCACCCTATCAAATTTTTTGTCGTGTCAAACCTCACCGGCAGATAAATAGAACAGTTGAGCCACTGTAGGTCTTGTCGGATCGGATCGACCTACTCGGGAGCCCCGATGTGGTTTTGTACTGATTGATTAGTACTTTGCACATTTAAGCCTTGCGCCGGGTCGGAAGGCTCAGTTTATCAGCCGCCGCCTGAGGAGCGGCCCGCGTGAGTGTGTGTGCCCGGTGTGTACCTGATGCTGGCCGACAGTACGTATCAGGACGGCGTCGCACCCGGTGCGGTGTCTGGCCTCTCCTCTCCGCCCGTGGTGCCTCTACCAGCCGTGCGCCCCAGCCGCCCGCCGAGCCCGCCTCCCCTCTCCGCTCGGAGGATGTTGGCTCAGGCCCCTCTGCTGTTGTTGCTGCTGTCGTGCCTCGGGGGCGCGCGCGCGGGACTTCCCTCTGCCACCGACGCCGACGTCAAAACCTCGTCCATCGGGACTTGGACCCTGTCCTGGCCCTTCTGGGAGGACCTGACCTCCGACGTCTGTGATGAAGGTGCGTGTTCTTTGCATCCAGGTGCCTCCCCCCCCCCCCCCCTCAAAAAAGAAATGAAGAAAGAAGACACACACACACACACACACACACCTGCACGAAAACACCCTTGCCCTTGCCTCAGTTGCGGTTCGTCGTTCGTGTTATTGCCAAAGGGCCAAAGCCAAAGCTCCCGGAACCCTCGATGTAACAGAGGGAAGGCGAGGTGCAAGGGAAACGACGCTTTGT
Source organism: Frankliniella occidentalis (assembly GCF_000697945.3). Lineage (NCBI taxonomy): Eukaryota > Metazoa > Arthropoda > Insecta > Thysanoptera > Thripidae > Frankliniella > Frankliniella occidentalis. Next base: position 890,044 of record NW_026267250.1, on the reverse strand, counting down.
CCCAAGCTCGACTGATAAGCAGCGACTGAGGCTGTTGCGCCGACTGCGTATACTGCACTGCAGGGCACGAGGCTGCGGCTGTCGGGTGATGTTGGCATTTAGTCACTTAGTGCATACACAATTGTAATCGGACAAGGTTTCTTCCTCTGTCGTAGATAATGGTAAAAAGTGCCTTGACGGCATCACATGCTACGAGAAAATTGAGTGCGGTAGCGGTGCCTTATTCAGCAAAAATTGTCCCGAGTATCACATCTGCGTCCATGGCACCTGCCAGTGCCAGTTCCCCTTCCCTAAGGCTTGCGAGGCATGTGAGTACCATACACCGTGAGACTTACTCTGGATTGCTCGACAAAGTTTCTCTTACTGATTCATTTTAATTTCTTCCTTGCCTCTCAGACATCAAAAATTGCAACGTTTCCGACTTAAGCTTCAAGGGCTGCGACGCCGGGTAAGTTTTAGCACGTAGCAGATACTCGTTCAAAAACCCGCTATTTGTTAAACGAAAACAACAAAAACAGTAAACGCGACCTTCGAAGATCGCGGATCTTCCTGTCCTGAGTGACGTCACGATAGCTGTCTGCTCGAGGGCTAATAATCTTATCAATGTCGCGATTAGGGCCGGTACCGGTCGCGGAACCACACCGCGCGCGTGCGGTTCGGGGCGCGCCCCTAGGCAAGCCCGGGCAGCTGCCCCTATAGGCCCTCAGCGTGATGGTGAATGATCCTCCTCCGCAGGTTGTGCTACACGTCGCTCGTGGACGACGAGCCCTGGACCATGATGGAGTCGTTCTTTATTGGAGGCATCATCTGCTTCTTCTGCGTGGCCGTCGGTCTCTGCGCCTGCAGGTCGTTGATCACGTAAGTGCACGGGTTTTATCACGACGCCTGTCGCCTGCCGCCCGTCTGAACAATAGTTGCGCAACTCACCGATGAGGTGCGTTACAGCACGAGCTCGCCGCGGCGGAGGACCAGTGACGGGGCGCAGAGCGTCAACTCCATGCAGCGGTGGATCGACGAGCGCCTCCGCGACCGGCCTCCCCGCTACGACGAGATGGTGGCGGAGGAGACCACTGGGCGCTCGACTGCAGCAGCAGTCACGCCGGCTGCGGTGCCCCCCCTCCACATTGAGCTGGAGAAACCGCCTTCGTACGACTACGCCATGGCTGAACATCAAACGTCCAGCTTCTACGAGCAGGTGCGTCATATCGCTCAAACCCAAGCCCCAAGAGATATGATGTAAAAGGAAATAACGTGGTCGTCCCTTTGCAGATCCCGGTGGGGGAAGGCCCACCCCCGCCCTACTCGGCGCTAGCTATGGCCTTGATGGAGGACGAAGGTATGGGGTTCAGCAACCCCTGTTTCGAGGGGGACGACACCCTAGCTCCATCCACGCTGCCGGCGACCTCGGAGTCTACCCTCTCCCTGACGTCGGTCTCCACCCTCGAGTCATCGTCGTCCTTCAGGTCCACTGCCTCGTCCTCCTGCTCATCGTACCTGTCGGCCTCGTCATCCGGACCCGACCTGCCGCCTCTGCTGACCGTGTCGCAAGCCGTCGCCATCCAGGAAATGATGCTTAAGGAGGGTTCTCAGTCATCGCCGAGCCTACCGGCACAGACTTGGACCTCTTTTTGACGGAACAGAAGGATACTTTATTCAAATCTCGGGTGCGGTTGACAGGTTGCTGGAGAAACGCCCCGACAAAGTCTAGTCAAAACGCAGCGGGGACGCTGCTGTTAGGAAACCGGGTGACTGAAAATTAAGGTAGAGCCCCGTACCGAGCGAGGCACGCGGGCTAGACTCCCTTCTTGACACGGCAGGTGAGGGGATGGAGGTAGACTCTTGGCTCGCGGCTCTAACCAGAGGCTACACAATGAACGTTTCCTACCGAAGGCGACGCGAGGCAGCGTTTTGGCGCTCGATGTATGTGGAGACTCACAGGGCGGGCCGCCGGCCCCACACAGCTGTTTGGCGGGTTGGCCTACCCGGCGCGTTGCAGGCGGTGTCACACAATAAAAGCGTAGGTCCCCCGAGCTGTGTAAGTACCAAACTGGTGGGTGATGATGGCATAAAGAGATCACTTTGGCATGTGAGTACAAGGTTAAAAGGCGCCAAACGTTTCATCCCGTCATCTCGGGGAACGTTCAACGTTTATTGTGGGGTAACCTAACCACAGGCCTTCAAGGCACCATATTTAGATGTAGGCAAGCTTCAAAATTTCATGAGGCTTTTCAGCCATCTGGTCAACTAAGTCATGACAAGGACCAAACCTTTGTTCTTTCCTAGTGACATGACGTCAAAAGACACTACGGTTTAATTACCGTGAGATATTAACCCTTGACGTTTGACGTTTTGGGTTGTTTGAAGCATGGACTCTACTGTGATTTAAATAATTTGATCATTTTTATACTATTTTGTAAATAAAACAATGTTTCATAAACATTTAATGTCTGATTTCTGATTTTGTTTGATTGGTGTCAAAGGTTTCTGACTGTGATTTTGAAATTTATAGCTGTTGTCATTGTATTCTTTCAGATTTATACCCGGTTTTAAGTGTGCTTTCAGACTAGAGTAAATTGTGATGAGGTTGTAAAGCACAGTAAAACATTCAAACATTTTTACAAATTAATTCAATGTTTGAACTGTTCTGTTATTTTTTTTGTTGCTGTGAAAGTATTATATTATAG
>NW_026267250.1:883115-884371 GCF_000697945.3 Frankliniella occidentalis | reverse complement strand
GGGGGGGGGTATTGGCGGTTAAGGCAGCAGAGTGCGAGTTTTAAAGTGCGTCTCGCCAGCCGTCGCCGCCAAAGCCGAGCACAAGCACGATGAAAACGTTAACGGACAAATTACGCGAGAGAGCAAGGCAACGGCGTCCACATACACACATACAAAACAGACCGGCAAAGGATAACATCTCAGACTCGTAACCACGAGCAAAAGGCACGCCACACCCGTTCAACGAGTTGTTGTAATTCACATCCCGAGCGACATATCCGTTGCCGAACCTGTTGAGGAGGCACATGCCGCACATGCCGGTCCCCGCCCGGCCCGACAGGGCAGGCCGGCGAGACGACTTGCCACGGGAGACAATTAAAAAATGCCCGAGCCATTCTCCGGGCGGGCAGCTCGCCACCTGGGCGAAGAGCATGCTTGCCCGGAGGAAGAGGTGGCGCAAGGGTGACTGTCGGCCAGCCCCCCCCCCCCCTTTCGGCAACCACCGGCCCATGCGACCGTGAAGCAAGTCAGCAAACTGTCTGCGCGAGGCGAGACGCCGTCGAGGACAAGCGCACAGCAAGGCTGTGTTCACTGCCCACCGGAAGCAGGGCGTCGGCAGCGGCGCGAGCACAGGCCAGCCTCGCGCTTCACCTCCCAGCCGCCCTCACCTCACCTCCACGGCACCGACACTTTCACCGGCCACCGGCCGGCCCCGGCCAGAGAGGAACGCGGAATAAGGACGTCGACGGCATCGTCCACGACGATGGCTGGCCGCCTGGTCGCGGTCTCCGACCGAGCTTGTCGGGCGAGGCCGTCGCTTTTGCCTCCCCGTCCAGTCCAGACAGGCCCCGAGGGACACAACTGCAGTTGTTCCCCTGGTCGCCGATGTACCCGGGGTGGTCAGGACTTGGCTTGGGCGGTGCGTCGGGTCTGGGGTCCGCGCCACCGCCACTCTGCCGCCTTAAAAAGGCCCAGGGCCCAATCATCAGGACGACGGTCTCTGCGACCTGGAGGCCGCATTGAGGTATCCTCGCGGCCCGCCAAGAAGCCACGAGCCGTGAGGTAACAGCGCGCCCCAAACTACTGAGCATGGAAGCGCATCCCCGCCCGGCCCGCGAGAAAGCAGCGCGCCGCGGCGCGGCCTTACGTCAGAGCGCCGCCGCGCCGCGCCCGAAAGTTGCCACCGCTGAAGTAACCTAAGCGGGCGCTGGGCTCAAGCGCGCGGCTGCACGCCACGGCACGACCCCGTTCCAAGGGCCGCGCGCGCCGCGGTGGGG
>NW_026267250.1:882666-883065 GCF_000697945.3 Frankliniella occidentalis | reverse complement strand
GAGAAACCATATAAATGCAATGATTGCAAAAAGAGTTTTAGCCAGAAATGTAACCTTGATGCTCACGTCAGGACCCACACCGGCGAGAAACCATACAAATGTGAGGTTTGTGAGAAGCGGTTTACCCATAAAAGCGCCATTGAATACCACATTAGGACCCACACCGGCGAGAAACCCTATAAATGTGAGGTTTGTGCGAAGCGGTTTAACCAAAAAGGCGGCATTGATTACCACATGAGGACCCACACCGGCGAGAAACCTTATAAATGCGACACGTGTAACAAACGGTTTAGACAGAAAAGTATACTTAATTCACACCTCAGGACCCACGCTGGCGAGAAATGACAGCATGCGTAAAGATAATTGGTACGGAGCGTTTCCAACACAGATTTCTTTTCT
>NW_026267250.1:880264-881646 GCF_000697945.3 Frankliniella occidentalis | reverse complement strand
GAGAAACCATATAAATGCAATGATTGCAAAAAGAGTTTTAGCCAGAAATGTAACCTTGATGCTCACGTCAGGACCCACACCGGCGAGAAACCATATAAATGCTATGATTGCGAGAAGAGGTTTAGACTGAAACAGCAACTTGATGTCCACGTCAGGGCCCACACAGGCGAGAAACCATACAAGTGTGACTCGTGTAACAAACGGTTTAAACAGATAAGTCACCTTAAAAAACACGTCAGCACGATCCATACTGGCGAGAAATAATATACTTGTGCCATTCGTAAATAGAGTTGGAACCGTGATCACCATGTCTGGATCCACCATATTAACGAGACATATCTGGCATTTGTTCGGAGCGTTCCCAACACAATTTTTGTTTCTTAATCTAACTTTCGTTGAATGGTCACTAAAGAAATCCGTTATATCCTGTGTGTAATATTTTTGCTAGTTCGTACGAAATGTTAAGTTGTCATCAGATAAAATTGCAATATCTTCAGAATTAAATAAAACTTTTAATGTGTCACCCTTTTATTGGCTTTGTTTGCACATGTACCCTCCAATCAGGCTTAGTCGTGTAGTGGTGCAAGTGGTCAGGGGCAGACCGTCTGCACACAGTTTTGACGACCGCGCGCGTTAGGCACGGTTCTAATAAGACTCTGCACTCTGCGGCCTCTGGATGAGGTTGCTACTGTACAGTTAAACCTCCGTAGATGCAACCTCCGTAGATGCGCATATTATGGACCGGCCCCTGCCCCGAAAAATGAAAACGTTTACGCGACTCTCCCCTAAGCCGGCTTGATTGACAGGCTGTACTCCGAGTGGAGCACGGGCTCGAGCATTGCCTGGCCCAGCCCGCGCCGGACGGGCATCGCTGGCCGGCCGACCAGCAGCGGGTGCGCAGTGTCAGACGTCGGGCAGGCGGGGCTGGGGCAGGCAGCGATCGGGCAGGCGCGACCCACCTCTCGGGCGAGGTGACACACAATAGACTTTATGGCCCCGCGAGGCTCCGATCTCTCGTCAACTAACATCTGGCAAACGTTTTGACAACCTCCATATTTGCAAGAGCTCGGTCCCGATTGCTGGGCATCTACGGAGGTTTGACTGTACGTGTCTGGTCAAACGTGTGGTATATCTGATGAGTTTTTAGTCTTTAGGCCATTGCAGTCGTTATGTTTCCAGGGTTTTGTTTGTCAATATTATGAACAAATTTCGACCTCATTCAAAAAAAATTGTATTTATCTGACTAGAATAAAACTGACATTGTGACCTACACTTAATTGCTTACTGCTTAAGACGAACGTGTGCATGTTGGTGGTAGCTGTGGTGGTGGCCTCTCCTATCGGCTCCCCCGTACGTTCTGACGCGGTGCTCCTGTTGCAGGT
>NW_026267250.1:878633-879814 GCF_000697945.3 Frankliniella occidentalis | reverse complement strand
AAATGCAATGATTGCGAGAAGACTTTTAGGATGAAACATTCCCTTGATGCTCACGTCAGGACCCACACCGGCGAGAAACCATATAAATGCAATGAGTGCGAGAAGAGTTTTAGCAAGAAATCTAACCTTGATATTCACGTCCGGACCCATACTGGCGAGAAACCATACAGATGCAATGATTGCAAGAAGAGTTTTAGCCTTAAACAACACCTTGAGTACCACGTCAGGACCCACACCGGCGAGAAACCATATAAATGCAATGATTGCGAGAAGAGTTTTAGCATGAAACATTCCCTTGATGCTCACGTCAGGACCCATACCGGCGAGAAACCATATAGGTGCGACTCGTGTAACAAAGGGTTTAGACAGAAAAGTAACCTTAATTTACACCTAAGGACCCACGCTGGCGAGAACTGATATACTTGTGGCATTCGTAAAAAAGTTTAACCGTGATCACCATGTCTAGATTTACCGTATTAACGAGCCATGTCTGGCATTTGTACGGAGCGTTTCCAACCCAGTTTTCTTACCTTCGTCTTCTCGAGGTACCACACCGCCCACTGTTGACTCATAAGTGTTTCTTTGGTAGTGGTTTCTGTGAAATTCAACAGTTTAACTCTCGTTAAATGGTCACAAAAGGCTCATTCGTTTTATCCTGTATGTAATATTTTTGCTAGTTCGTGCGAAATATTAGTTGTCATCGGATAAAATCGATAAAATTGTAATTTCTTCAGAAAAAAATAAAACTTTTAATGTGTCACCTTCTTACTGGCTTTGTTGCACATGTACTCTCCAACCAGGCTTAGTCGCGCAGTGGTGCAAATGGTCAAGGGCAGACCGTCTGCACACAGTTCTGACGACCGCGCGAGTCACGGCACGGCCCAAATAAGACTCTGCGGGCTTTGGATGCTACGTGTTGCTACGTGTGGTGTATCTGAGTTTTTAGACTATAGACCATTGCAGTCGTTGTGTTTCCAGGGTTTTGTTTTTCAATATTATGAACGAACTTCGACCTTATTTAACAAAAATTGTGTTTATCCGACTAAAATAAAACTGACATTGTGACCTACACTTAATTGCTTACTGCTTAAGACGAACGCATGCATGTTGGTGGTAGCTGTGGTGGTGGCCTCTCCTTTCGGCTCCCCCGTACGTTCTGACGCGGTGCTCCTGTTGCAGGT
>NW_026267250.1:870252-877638 GCF_000697945.3 Frankliniella occidentalis | reverse complement strand
GTAATCCCTCGTAATCTTGTGTAATCCCGCGTAATCCCTCGTAATATCGCGTAATCCCATCTAATCATGCAGTAAATCAGTGCAATCGCACGTAAAAATGAGTGTAGTCGCACGCGGTCAGCGACCACATCGCCTTGCAGATCGGCAACCCATTTTAGACACACATAAGTAGGCAACACGTCGGCACGCCCTGCGGGTGCCGTCCTTCTACTCATCACGAGCGTCTGACCTGAACCCCCCCCCCACATTGCTCGCCTCCGCCTCGTTTACCACCATCGGATCGGATAGCGGCCACTTTGATTTTGGTAAGAGTCTTCAATTTAGTTTAATTCGCTTGTTTTGTTGAAAAATGTAGATGATGTCGACGAACCTCTAAGCATTTGAATTTGATCTGCTTAGCCTGTCAGTTAATTTGACATCGGGCTGGAGACAAACGGAACGGACGATCGGAGGCCATCAACCACTTGCTCAGTCGGTTGTGTTATTAGCAGATAATACATTTGTAACTAAAACTTTGAACATTTCACATAACTGAAATTAATAAGAATGATTTGTCAAATGTGTCATTGCTTGTACTCTCATGTAGTGCAGAGAGGCACAAGGCGTGACGTCACCAAAAGAATACAGGGCGGCTCGGTGTTGGTCCCGTCCGCGCGCCACAGCTACGCAGCCACCCTCCCTCCGTCAGACTTGGCTCGGCGCTCGGCTGTACTCGGCTGGAAGCGCAGGTCGGAGCTCGGCTCGGGACGGCTCGGCTCGGCCGAGAGAGGCGCGCGCGGCGCGGTAATTCAAACTCTAACCCAACTATGAAATGACAGAACTGAATGAGTTCAGAAATATTACATGCAAACTATGTTTTTATGGAGAAGCATCACTCACAAACTGTCTCTACATCCTCTTCACACTAACTTTGTCCTAGACCCTTCAAAACATTACAAAGTATAGGAGAAACAGAACCCAACCCAAATCTTTTTTAACTATAAATTATATTTAAATGTAAATTAAGATTTGTAAATTATCTATACGCTTGTACTTGTGCAAGTAATGCGACCCGTGAGCTCCCCACTGAAATATTATAGACTTGAATACTTTTCTTGAATTTGTATCATCTGCTTTCACGATCCGTTCCTGGACGGAACTTTTTTTAAAAGAAGTGTAGTTTTCACTTTGGAACAGTTTTGTTTTTTGGAGTGATAACGTGTTTCGTTATCGATAGTGCTGTCATTATGACTTTTAGTGCCTCAAGCACGCATACGTCTACTGACACTCTTCTGAAAGTTTTACGTAACCATAAACACACATGGAATTGAGATTGTTTTCGGTTACCAGAAATTACTACTATGTCTTCGAAAAATTGACTTATTGTAACAAAACCAAAAGTGAAAACCTGTTACAGTTTACTCCGGCATCGCACTTGATAGAACCAATCCTTTTAAAACACAGAAAACTCTTTTTGATAAAGTAACCATCCCTTATCACTGTTAAAAAAAATCCTGGGATTTCACGGAGGAACAGTCGTGAAAAGTATTGCCAAAGTCCTTTGGGATTTCCCAAAGAACTTTGTAGATTTCACGTGGCGAGTTGAGCTTCGTAACATGTAGACGAATGAAAACTTTTACCTTTTTAAATCTGTTTTAGTACACAAAAAACTAAGAACGGAGTCCTCTGGGAATTTCTTATAGTGGTAGAAAGTGAATCTTCGGGAATTCCCAAGAAATTTTTAACAGTGATCCTTAGTATTTAGAACTAGAAGTTACAAAAATCTGCCTGTGCCACATAACGCTGTGGAGTGAAAGAGCGGATCGCTTGGGTCGGTATTCACTGTGTAAGGGGATTCAACGCAGTGAAGCCCATACATCTGCTTTTTAATCTTGAAAGCCAGGGCCTGGGTGAGGTCGACTTCTCTTGTTTCTATTTATTCAGTAAATAAACTCCCAACACTAAAGTTTGCCAAATAATTTGCAAAAGTTTAACAACTTAAAATATGAAAGAGAAATAAAGAGATGTTAATCATTCAAATAGTCGAAATGTGGGTAAGCCCCAACCCAATTAAAAACGCTGAAAGTGAGATGACATCCTCTGTTTGGACCCGGAGTGGAGGGGGGAGGGGAAGCTGAATCGCCTAATTGCCACAAAATAAAAGACAAACAAAGTGTAACAAATACCAGCACAAATTTCGCAAATTGACCCTTATTAATTACATTTTTCACCTTTCATATGAATATTAAGTTTTGTCCCCTAAGTCCAAACTGCGCATTCGAGCGCAGCTTTAAGTGTGAACTTTACCTAGTTTCGTAATTCAATCTTGATTTTGGCATCGTCTGATCGCAAACAACCCACTCACAGCGACCGTACAGATCTCTCACCTCTCACATGGCTACGACACGAACACGACCAGCCGAGGCCGAGGCCGAGAGTCGAGGCGACAAAACGAGTGGTCCCGATTCCAGATTCCCGATCCGGGTGAGGTGAGGAAGGGGAGTGGTGGGGGGAGGGGTGACGAGTAGAAGGGACGAGGGGCCAGGGATCGGCAAGCCTCACACGCCAACGTCAGTGTGGTTGCCTTCGCCCAGGGCGTTGATCTGGAGCAGCGCGTATGATTGCAGACGCGTAATCATCCGCAATCTCGCGTAATCCAACATAATCCCATGTAATCCTGCGTAATCCTGCGTAATCCCATATAATCTCGCGTAATCCCATGTAATCTTGCGTAATCTCGTGTAATCCTGCGTAATCTCGTGTAATCCTCCGCAATCATACGTAATCTTTAGTAATCCCTTGTAGTCCCGCGTAGTCCCACGTAGTCCACCGTAGTCCACCGTAATCCCGCAATCGTGTGTACGCTAAAAAATGGAGTGGTGGCCCCCTCGCTTGAAGCCCACGTCAGGACCCACACCGGCGAGAAACCGTACAAGTGTGACTCGTGTAACAAACGGTTTAGACAGAAAAGTATCCTTAATTCACATCTCACGACCCACGCTGGCGAGAATTGATATAATTGTGGCATTCTTAAAAAGAGTTGGGACCAGAGCATTGCAAAATCCCCGTATCTGACCGACCGAGCTGACCGACGCGCGGCCAGAGCTGGACCTACGCTGACCGAGGTGCGGAGAGGAGGCGGGGAGGAATCGCCCCTCCTCACCTCTCACCTGCAAGCGGCTCGTCAGCGGCCAGCTCTGACCGCACCTCGGTCAGCGTAGGTCCAGCTCTGGCCGCGCGTCGGTCAGCTCGGTCGGTCAGATACGACGATTTTGCAATGCTCTGGTTGGGACCGTGATTACCATGTCTAGATCCACCACATTAACGAGCCATATCTGGCATTTGTACGGAGTGCTTCCAACACGGGTTTCTCATCTTCGTCAGCACGAGGAGACACACCGTCCACTGTTGACTCTTGAGTGTTTCATTGCTTCCGAAAGCTCCTCAACTATATTTGTAGTGGTTTCTCCGGTAATCATTACTTTAACTTTCGTTGAATGGTCACGTAAGGCTCATCCGTTATATCTTGTATGTAATGTTTTTGCTAGTTCCTACAAAATGTTTGTTTGTCTTTGTCAACAGATAAAATTGCTACTTTTTCGGAATGAAAATTTTTTTTTGTCAACCTCTTAATGGCTTTGTTTCACATGTATTATTCATCGAGGCCCAGTCGCTCCGCGTGCAAGTGGTTAAGGGCAGCACCGTCTGCACATCGTATGACTCAGTGGCCTTCGGATGGGGTCGCGGGTTGCTACGTGTCCGGGTCCAACGCCGTGTGGTGTATCTGGGCTTCTGGACTTTAGACCATTGTAGTTGTTATGTTTCCAGAAGTATTGTTCATTATTATGCACAAACTTGATCTCATTTTACAAAATTTGTATTTATCGTTAAAATTAAACTGAAATTGAGACCTACACTTTATTGATTATTCCTCGAGCCGAACGCGTGCATGCTGTTGGTAGCTACGCGTTTTAGCCAGAAATGTAACCTTGTTGCTAACGTCAGGACCCACACTAAGAAGAAACCATTTAAATGCAATAATTACGAGAAGAGTTTTAGCCAGAAACATCGCCTGAAGTCTACACCAGGGCCCACACTGGCGAAAAACAATGACTGTGCTGTTTGTGAGAAGCGGTTTACCCATAAAACCATCATTGATTACCACATGAGGACCCACACCGGCGAGAAACCATACAAATGCGACAAATGCAGCAAAACGTTTATACAGAAAGGTCACCTTCAGTGCGACGCCAGGATCCATACTGGCGAGAAACCATGTAAATGTGAGTTTTGTGAGACACAGTTTACCCATAAAAACGACATTTATTACCATATGAGGACCCACACCGGCGAGAAACCATACATTATACATAAAATTGTACTTTGTTACTTTCAATCAAGGATTCTATTGTGGTCCGGCTGACTTTGGGTGAATTCTCTCCGGAGAGGTTCCGGTGAAGTACAGAGAGTGGGGGTAGAATTCAGGGCAGAATAGTCAGAGATTTACGCATTCATTTTCGATTTTAAAGAGACTTTTAGCCGTTTTACAGCGAAACACTATAATACGGTTCACGTTCAAGAGCGTATACTCTGATTAAAACTTATTTAAACCGAAACCTAACTTAATCTGGGTTCACGAACTCTACTCGAACCTCTCCGGAGAGAGTCGACCCGAAGTCACCCGGAGCACCAGAATCCTAAACTGAATATAACATGCATCTAACATTAAAACAATAAAATTGAAACCGTGACCTACACTTAATTCTGCTTTGAAGCGGAACAAGGGGCCAGGGACTAGTAACTTACCGCTTTGCAGTTACGTTACAAAATACGTACATAGTGTACCGATCAGTTTCGTTCTCTTATCAAATGACGGTAACAGAACTGGTCCATTATCAGTTCGGTTACAATTTGTAACAGTTCGGACCGGTTCAAAAAAAATAAAAATGGTATATGGGGATATAGTAAAAGCCACTCTGTTAAAATTTGTAATGTTACAGGTCTGAAACTGTCCCCGAAAAGACATAAGTAACGTTACGAATAACACAACAATAACGGCCGCAAAAGTTACGTTACAAAACTTTTTCCCCCGACGCATGTGCCACTGCCACGCCACCGCGGGCGTCTTGGGCCTCGCTGGCTCGATCTCCACCTACCACCGCCTCGACCCGGAGCCACACGGAGTGATAGGAACGAATCCATGCCTTCTCCTTCCTCCGCCCGCATCCAGGGCAAATTCAGTCAAGACCGGAGCTCAAACAAAGAAACTTAAAAGCATTTCCCCTGCCCGGTGTTGAACCCCCGACTGGGAAGTGACTGCCCGATACGCTCTCCACTCAGCCAGAGCGGGTCGCTGAAAGCAGCGGGCAGCGCACCGCTCTGGTTCGCTCGCCAGTCGCCGCTGGCCACCGCTTGCCGGAAGGAATTCGCGAGTGAACGAGAGCGGTGCGCTGCCCGTCGCCACCAGCGATGCGCTCTAGTCCACCGAGAGCGTCCGGGTCAGCCATCCTCAAAGTCGTCGAGAGTTCGACACCGGGCATACGATATGCTTTTAAGTTTTTTTTCTTTGAGATGCTCCGGTCTTGACTGAATTTGCCCCGAATGCGGGCGGAGGATGGCATGGAGTTGTTCATATCACTATGGATTAGACCACGGGATTCTCTGCGCAGCCAGCCACAATCCAGGCGAAGTCCATGGTGCATTCAGCCGTTTCTCTCGAGAGGTTGTAGGCAGAGCTCTTCAAAATCGCCTCGTCGACCGCCCGAGCTCAACCCGACCGGCCCGACCGGCAGGCGGTCGGCACCGACCGCGTGCCGGTGAGATAAGAGGTGAGGAGAGGACCACCCAATCTGTCTCCCCTCTTCACCTCTCGCCTGCACGCGGTCGGTGCCGATCACCTCCCGGTCGAGCTCGGTCGGTCGACGAGGCGACTTTTGCCGAGCTCTGGGCGTAGGTGTAGCTCCGGGTCGCGGCGGTGGTGGTAGACATCGAGCCCGAGGCCCGAGACGCCTGCGTAGACGTGGACGTGACACCTGTAACCTTGTCCGACTGGGAAATTTTTGTAACGTAAATTTTGCGGCCGTTATTGTTCCGTTAATCGTACCGGTACATCTGTTTTTTTTTTCTGGGACAGTTCAGATCTGTAACGTTACAGAACGTACCTCTAGAATGTAACGTAACTACCTGCATCGGTTTTGTGTAACGTTACATTTGTAACGAACATAACTCAGACGCACGGTCTGGACCGTATTTTGTAACGTTACAATAAATGGAACTGTACAAAATGTAACTTTATTCGGTTACTGTTACGTATCATGGAACTCACATATGCTCAATTAAGATATTGGTGCGGTAACGTAAAGGAAAAGTCCGAGGAAATGACGTTTAATTTGTTATGTTACTGGTCTCTGCAAGGGGCTAACTTGACTTAGCACCAAATTGAGATTTTGATGGCAGTTTAGATTAGATTATAATTCACACCCTGTCCACCAAGCGATGTTTTGCTAAGTACCATAGATTTTTGTATATAGGGGTTTGTAAAAGGGGCTAACTCGTCTTGACTTGTTTTGTACGATAGTTACGATAGTTGTCACATACCAGAAGACTACCAAAGGTGCTAAGTTGACTTGACCCCAAAGTCATCAGGTTTTCTCAAGAAGCAAAAGGAGTTAAGTTGACTTCGCTCCTTTTGATATCATATTTTGATTGTGACATGTTGACTTTGCCCCTTTTGCACTAATAAAATAAACAAAAAACTAATGCCAATAAAAGCATAATTTTTACTGTCAGGTGTCCAGCATCAAGTTTTAAGGTATAGCTATTCTACCTGGTATTAATAGGTGATGAATACAAACCAGATTGTATGTTGTTCCCTGTGTAGTGATATATTGTACTACTTCACGCATTGTGGTAATACCAGGAATAAAAGGAAAACTCCCTGCTGATTTAATTTCACACTCTGTTGACAAACTTTGCGCATGTCAGTACACTGTTAAAAATTTCTTGGGATTTCCCGAAGATTCACTTTTCACCACTATTAGAAATTCCCAGAGGACTCCGTTCTTAGTTTTTGTGTTACAAAACAGATGTTAAATGTGGAAGTTTTTATTTGTCTATATGTTTCAAAGCTAAACTCGACACGTGAAATCTACAGAGTTCTTTTGGGAAATCCCAAAGGACTTTGGCAATACTTTTCACGAGTGCTCCTCCGTGAAATCCCAGGATTTTTTCTAACAGTGTATTACCAGATCAGACTGTTGTTGACTTGCGCATGATTTTAGTGTAAATTGCTTCTTTTTTGTTTTAAGCTCCATGAAAATTTCTTTAAGAGAAAAGTTGACTTGGCTCCTTTTTCCATAATGACAAATGGAGTGAAGTTGACTTGCCACTTTTTGCGATTCCCCCCCC
>NW_026267250.1:864429-870202 GCF_000697945.3 Frankliniella occidentalis | reverse complement strand
CCCCCAAAAGTCAAGTTGACTTAGCCCCTTTTGCTAATTTTCCAATGACTTAACTCTAAATTCTCATCATGTGAAAAGAGTCAAGTCAACATGTCTCGATATGTCAATGATGGTAAAAAGAGTCAAGTCCTATATCTTAGTAAAGGAGAGTGATATTGAAAAAATTCCAAATGCCTGTGGTATCATTGATATAAGTGTATTCTATCTGCATCATAATTTTTTTGAAAAGTTATGTGTAAATATTTTTTTGCGTTTCCTGAAAATCTTGGTTTTTGGACTAATCCCCTGCATGTTGGTGGTAGCTGCGCTTGTCTCTCCTACCGGCTCCCCCGCTTGTTTTGACGCGGTGCTCCTGTTGCAGGTGAATTGCAGACCGCCCGCTCCCCGCAGCCCACAGGTGAGCTGTGCAAGTCTGATGAAGAGGTCGAGGAGAAGATCGCCGAGCTCGAGGGTGGTGAGCAGCTGGGGCTGGTGGTGATCAAATGTTACTCGCTCAACCGCGCAGATGCTCACGAGAGATGTGACGGAGAAGGACTCGAGGATGAGCACCGTGAGATCGGTGGGCAGGAGGCGGCCGAGGACGAAGGTGGCTCCGGGCGCCAGGATGACGGGGAGCAGCAGAGGAATCCAATGCGGAAGAGGCGTGTCCGGAGCGACACAAAGGCGTACGAGTGTGTAGGATGCAAGAAGGGTTTTAGTTGTAAAAGTCTTCATGATAGGCACGTCAAAACCCACACTGGCGAGAAACTGTATAAATGTTACGTTTGCAGAAAGAGTTTTCGCCTGAAACATCACCTTAAATACCACGTCAGGACCCACACTGGCGAGAAACCGTATGAATGCGACACATGTAGCAAAAGGTTTACACGGAAACATAATCTTGAGTACCACGTAAGGACCCACACTGGCGAGAAACCATATAAATGTGACGTTTGTAACAAGGGTTTTAGTGTCAAATATAATCGTGACACGCACGTCAGGGTCCACAGCGGCGAGAAACTATTTAAATGTGATATGTGTAGCAAAAGTTTTTCGCAGAAAGGAGCCCTCGACAATCACGTTAGCAGAACCCACGCTGGCGAGAAATAATATTGTGGCATTTGTAAGAAGAGTTTTAGCACCAAATGGCACCGTGAATGCGATTTCTAAATCCACGATTGTTACGAGCCATATAGATGAAGCACCTGTACAGAGCTTTTCCGACACAGTTAAATATTGCTGCCTGAATCTCCAGGACTACATTTTTAGTATGGTTAATTATATTGTAGGAATCATTAGTTTTAATTTCTGTGAAAAGTTTCTAAATGCTTATTCATTACATTTTGTGTAATATTTTTGGTAGTTTGTACGAAATGTTATCGGATAAAATTGCAATGTCTTTAGAAAAAAATAAAACTTTTAATCTGTTCTCCTCTTTAGGCCTTTGTTGCACATGTTTTCTCCTTTGGGGCCCAGTCGCGCTGCGTGCTAGTTGTCAAAGGTAGTAACTACTCTGACTTCCGCGCGAAGCACGGGATGGCCCTAAACTCTACGGCCTTCCCTACGCTTTGCGATGAAGGTTGCCCCGAAAAGTGGGGATTGGATGAGGTCTCTACTTGTCCGGGTCTACCTTGCTTATTTATGTGTGGTATATCTAGGTCTTTTAGATTTCAAATCATTGCAGTCGTAATGTTTCCAAAAGTTTGGATCGTCAATATTATGGACGAACGTCGATCTCATTTAACAAAAATTGTATTAATCTGGCACTAAAAATAAACTGAAATTCTAACCTCCAGTTTATTGCTTAATGCCTTGAGGCGAGCGCGTGCATGGTGGTGGTAAAGCTGCCCTGGCCTCTTTACCGGCTCTCCCGCTTAATCTGACGAGGTGCTCATGTTGCAGGTGAAGAGTCCGCAACGCTGGCGGGGCCGTCCCCAACCACCCGCTCCCCTCAGGCCAGTCTGATCCCGATCTGGGAGTCGGATGTGGAGGTCGAGAAGGAGAAGATCACCGTGCTGGAGGAGGGTGAACAGCTGCGGCTAGTGGTGACCGGGTGCTACTCGCTTAACTGCGCGGAGGCCGACGAGACCTGTGACGGAGGAGGGCACGAGGTAGTGTTTTCGATCGGGCGGGTTAACGCATTTCAGCTAGCCCGACGCTTGATGGCGTTCATACCCGACCCGACCCGCCCGAAAAAGTAAGTCGGGCGAGTCGGGCAAAGGTTTTACCCGACAGAGAGGCAGCTTCCAAATCACCGGCCCCGGCTGTCCTGCCGCCCGGCCAAGCTCACAACCGTGGCCAGGATCGACCAGCAAGGGCGAGGGGTGAGGTTTCGGCAACCGGAGGCGCCTAGTGAGGCTCGGCAGCCGATGTAAGTGTCGGGCGAGCCTTACCCGACCTCATCGTGGTACGCGAGCGATGAGACAGTTGCCAGCCACACAGTTCTATCTCCTCTTGTGTCGGGCAAGCGCCGATCTCATACCCGCCCAATCGAAAACACTAGCACGAGGCCGAGCACCTCGAGGACGACGGGGGGCAGGGGGAGGAGGCAGCTGAGGACAAGGGTGGCTCCGTGGACCAGGGCGACGGGGAGCAGCAGAGGGCTCCAGTGCGCAAGACGCGTGTCCGGGGCGGCAGAAAGATGTACAAGTGTGGGGTACGTGGGGAATGCAAGAAGCGTTTTAGCTGTAAAAGTCGTCAAGATAGGCACGTCAGGACCCAAACTTGTGAGAAGCTATATGAATGCGACACGTGTAGCAAAAGGTTTCAACAGAATAGTGATCTTAAAAGGCACGTCAGAACCCACACCGGCGAGAAGCCATATGAATGTGACATTTGCAAGATGCGTTTTAACAAGAAAGATCACCTCAACAGGCACGTCAGGATCCACACTGGGGAGAAACCATACAAATGTGACACGTGTAGAAAATGTTTTTGTCAGAAAGTTACCCTTGATTGTCATGTCAGGGTCCACACCGGCGAGAAACCATTTGAGTGTGACGTTTGTAAGAAGCGATTTATCAGTTAAAATGGCATTCAATACCACATGAGAAATGCACACCGGCGAGAAACCATATAAATGCCACACGTGTTACAAACTGTTTGCACAGAAAAGTAACCTTAATACACATGGCGGGACGTAATATAACTGTGGCATTTGCGAGAATAGTTTTAGCGTAAAATTGAACTGTTATCGTGTGACGACGCACAATGGTGACAAGCCATTTGATTGTGGCATATGTTCTTATTGTTTCCGACACAAATCTTTTCTGCGTCTTCACGAGACAACGCTCCGGAAAGCTGCAGGCAGACTTTATGAGTAATGTTGCTCTGCTTAAGGTTGTACAGGACTAAAACTGAAAAAGTCGGCCAAAAAACAGCTATTTTACGTTTAAAATCTAGATGCTAATTAAATCTAGAAAAAGCTCTCTATTTCAATTCAAGAAAGTTTATTGCGGTTCTTTTAAGGTATAATATGTACAGACCTGGACATAACTGTGTGCGAAGGAGGTTTTTTAAAGTTGTGAAATTTTAAAAAACGTCTCGCTCCCACAGTCACTTTTAAGTATAGATGTACTTTGAATTAAAAGAACTGCAATAAACTAACTTAGATTGAAATAGAGAGCTTTTCGTTAATAAATTAGCATCACTGAATTTCATTTGGCGATGAAACCACTACCAAATGTGGCAATGCCATCGAGTTGGCGATGGGACATTTTCATTACCACTACAGTGGCGATGGGCCGCTCATTGCCAACCCAGTGGCAATGGGGCCATTGCCAAAAACTGGCAATGTAAAATAGTTAAACGAAAAAACAGTGAAGACGATGAATACAATCCCTAAATTATTGGCCTGTTGTTTAGTTCCAAAATCTTGGCGATTAAGTTTCATTGCCAGATTATTGGCAATGGAGTTCAAAATATTGTGGATGAAGTTCCATTGCCAAAATATTGGCAATGGAGTTTCATTGCCAAATTTGGCGATGAAGTTATTGCCAAGATTTTGGCAATGCACAAAATGCCAATAATGTGGGGATTATTTCCTATGTCTTTACTGGGTTTTCGTTTGGCTATTTCCCATTGCCAGTTTTTGGCAACAGCCTCATTGCCACCGGGTTGGCAATGAGCGGCCCATCGCCACTGTAGTAGTAGAAATGTCCCATCGCCAAACGAAGTTCATTGCCAAATATGCGCTTCATTGCCAACCCAGTGGCAATGAGGGCGTTTTCATTGCTAAGAAATGGTGATGATCATCGCCAAACAAAAAAAAACAGCGAATTCAATTTTAAACTTAAAAATAGCGGCTTTTCGACCGACTTTTCCAGTTTCAGTCCTTCGTACCTTACACAGTCTAATTAAAACTGCAATCCACTTGGGCATATTCATCCTTCTGTGTTATCTATTAGTTTCACTTGTGGTGCATGGTGACGAAAGCCTCGTCACGTAATATTGCTTTTTGTAATGTCTTCTGTGATTTTGCTAGGAAAGTTTTTTTTTCTTTAATTATATGTTTGCAATTTTTTCAGAACAAAACAAAAAAACAAAAAAAACAAACAAACTTAACAGTTTTACACTTTTCTGTATTGGTTTGTCGCCCATATATCCTTCAAAAAGACACAGAATAGTCTTAGCAACTTTCTATGCATAACAAATAAGATTTAAGTGTTCAGTTGTTATCTCTCCTTGCCATTTTTCTGAAAGTGCTAGTCAATATCAACTCAGGAAACTCAAGTATCGTTACAGTATGCCAGTTTAAACTGCAGTACCGATGGTAGTTCAAACTGTGATACCATTTGTGTACTACAGTTATAAGTGTAGTACACGACGTGTCCGACAGTTATAAGTGTAGTACACGACGTGTCCAACAGTTAAAAGTGTAGTACACGACGTGTCCGACAGTTAAAAGTGTAGTACACGACGTGTCCGACAGTTCAAAGCGTCATTTGTAGGTGTCGGACACGCGATGTCCTACACAAAGAACTGTAGTACACGTCGTGTACTACTCTTACAACTGTAGTACACAAATGGTATCACAGTTTAAACTGCAGTACAATTGGTACGACAGTTTAAACTGTGATAATGTACGACAGATGTGTTTCCAGAGAAGTTGTACAGTGCCATTCAGTGTGCTTTGTGTCTGAGTTGCAACCTAGCTTTATAAATAGAAACCTACTTTAGTTATGTGTTAGGATTCCCTGATTTGCGAGTGCCATACCTGCGCTAGTTCTCTTATTGATACGTACCACTACATTTGTTGCAAAATCACATCTGAATTTAAGCGACTAAATCTATGTTCTAATGCTTTATTTTTCGTTTCAGCGTATCTATCGAGTCGATGCGGAAACGGTGCGGTGCCGCGTGTGTCTAACGTGCTGCCGCTGCCGGGTGCGTGGGGTCTGTCTAGTGTCCGTCGTGGTGCACACGCGGTGCCGGGCGGCCGGCCCTCCGCCGCCCTGCACGCCGAGCACCCAATCAGGCCGCCCGTGGCGAAAGTAATTGCACCAACTGCAGCCGAGACCGAGCTCAAACAGCGACTCGTCTCGTCTGCTCTGTGGCTGGCGGTGACGTGGCGCTGAGTTCCGGCCTACCCAGTCGGGCGCACTTTTTTTAGCCCGCCCTTCTGCTTTTAAAAGAGCATTAAAGCGGGCTTATACAATGCAACCGCTCCAATGTCCGTCTGTCTGTCCGTCGTCAGTGTGAGAGGAAGGAGACAAGCTAGAGGTCTACAAATTTTAGGGTATCTTAGGGGTCACTCCTGGACAACGAAACGCCTGGTGCAAATGCTGGCAACCAC
>NW_026267250.1:863335-864187 GCF_000697945.3 Frankliniella occidentalis | reverse complement strand
CTCTAAGAAATGCGAACACATGCACTCTAAATGGGGAGGGGATAATTTTTGTACCAAGGTAAGATGTGTCTCTGCTCACACCTTCATCAGATACAAATTTGTATTGGATGTGAAGATGTGCACAAGGACACAAAATTGTCCCTGGCCATTAAATGTTTATGAGTTAACGACAAATTAAAAACCTATCAAAGGAGCAGGATACAATTCCACCTAAATCAATATTATTGTTGGTGTTTTCAGGGGGTCGATCGGGAGGTCGGGTGGGGTCGCGATGTATACTCTATGGCGTCGCGATAAAAATTAGTTCCATTTTGGGGTCGCGAGCAAGAAAAGGTTGGGAACCGCTGGCCTAGCTTGTTCCTTACGCAGCCACCGCACGTACTGAGCTTCGTCGCTTTCCATACCCATCTTCGTGCCTCTCCCTCCCTCATTTCCTCTCTCTCTCTCTTGGCTCTTACCACACACCTGCTCTCGCGACTCCTTTTCCGCCTTTTCCTTTGGCGTTCTCGCCGCCCGCCCTTCTCTCTACTGGGACTGTCGGCTCGGGTGCGGCGGAGGGGAAAAGTTGCCCACTACTTTCCAAGGGGCGCCGCGCCGAGTTTGTTTGTAATGAAACCACAACAGGAACTCGTGTGAGGCGCGCGCGGCAGGTGCGGCGGGAGAAGTTGCAGGTGCGGTGGCAGGTGCTGCAGGTGTGGCGGCAGCTTCCGCACGCGAAGACGGAGCCACCTGTCGCCGTCGCACCGCTGCGGTGAGAGTGTCGCGGTGGCTGGGGGGAGGGAGCGTGCGGCGCCTCCAAGTCCGACGGCAGCGAGCTACCCTGAGGGGGACCGGGAGGGACTGGTGGGGCTG
>NW_026267250.1:851722-859085 GCF_000697945.3 Frankliniella occidentalis | reverse complement strand
GGGTCGTGTAAGGAAAGGGGGGGGGGGCGGCTTGCCAGTCGAAGCGGCTTCCAGTTGAGAAAGCCTCACCTATTCGGGGGCCTTTCAGGAAAACAAACAACCCCGAGGGATAAGCCCATAGTGTAGTCCGAGAGGTGAGGGAGGGGGAGAGGTTGCCGGCGGCTTTGCCCAGACGGAGATAGATAGGGGGCAATGGCGGCCGCGGGAGAAGAAGAGGACGAGAGAGAGAAGGGGAGAGAGCGGCGATCGGCGGCTTGATAAGGACGCGAGAAATAAAGGGGGCTGGTGAAGTGGTTAGGAGGTGGCAGAGGCCGACTCGACCGGTCCTCTGCTGCAGCTGGAAGCCCCGGGATACACCTGGGCGTGAGAACTCGTCTACACTCTGCCATACAAATTGTGTATGACATTGTGCTATCCTTCTGTCGTAAATACATTTGTTTTCGTTCGTGGGGTATAACGCGTTTTCTTTTCTTCTCTATGAGCCGCGAAGAATTAGAAGTGCAGAGGGTTTAATTATTTCTTATCTGTTTTTTTTCTTTGTCCCATAGATTGCCCGAGGACGGCGAAAGTCGTCGGAAAGGAGGAGGAGAGAAGTTTCTTCTCCCGAAGCGCAGTGGAGCCGAGGAGCGCTTTGCAGCAGCGGCAGCCCCATAATAATCTTTTGACGGCTGAGTCCGATCAAAGGCCCCGAGGAAATGGGATTAGTCCGGCCAGGGGGGCGTGAATAATCTTGGGAGTGTAATTAGCAGGCTCTCTTCCCCCTCTGAAACTGATCGCCCGGGGGCCGGCGGGGCGGGAGAGGCTCGTCGCCGAGGTGCTCGGCTGCGCCTGGCCGGCCGCCCGGTATCCGACTTCCTGTTCGGCGCCGAGACAAGGGCGACAGGCGGCGCGGCAATAAGAGGAACGGCCAAACTTGTGCCGCGCTTTATCTGGGCGCGACCAGCCTGGCGGCTGTCTTGGTCGGGCGCGGCGTGCGGAGCGCGACGAGGCCGGCGCGCGTACCCGTGGAGCCGCTGTTTGAATGAAGTTACACGGCGGCGCAGCGGCGGTTTATGCATTTTTTAAAAAGCGCGCGGGAGAAGTTTGCCCGCGCGCGTGCACATTTCCCTGCTAAGGAGGAGCCTCCTGAGCCCAGCCCGGCGATGGCAGAATGCGTCGTGATGATAAAGTACTCTTATAGTTTATTAAGCGGGGCCGGGCTTGGGTTAGCCCTCTGGGGGCGGTCCTGGCGGGGTCAGATCTGCGGCCCGCGTGTGTGTCGGCGCCGTTTGTTCGTCACTTCTTTGGCGTACGCGCCCGGAGGAGCGGGGAGCTAGCTGTTTGCTCAGCGCGCCGCCGCCCTCCTATTTCTTGGCTCTCCGCGAGGAGAAAGTTCTATCTTCTCCGCTGTAACACGACTCCTTGGCTCGGCCCCCTCTTCCCCCCCTGTACTGTCCACGAGAAACAGCGTGCCGCATTTCGTTGCTTTCAGTTTCAGCAGCGCGCAAGTGCTGTGGTGGTGGTGGTGGCGTCCCGCGGCTGCAAATAACATGCCTTATCCTAGCATTTTTCTGAGTGCCCTGTCGAAATTCGGTCGAGGTCCATACTTTCGAGACGCCCGGCGGCCCCTTCCCGAGCCGCGCCCTCGACCTGTCGGATGGCCGTGCCAGTATTTCACCGCGGTGCACATGTGACCCGCTGCACTACACCGCGATGGACTTGGGAGGGAGCGGGGCGGAGAGGTGAAAGCTGTCGCCTCAGGTGCGCCGGTCGTAAATCATGAAATACAACCCTTTTGCACCTGTTGCAGCAGTGCGGAGAACGTCGCCGCGGTCACCACCAGGACGACGGCCGCGGCGCGCAGGTGCGCCTCGGGAGCCGCGCACCTTTTCCTCTTCCTCTATCGCTCTCTCCACTCGGGTCTCTGGAGGAGGGGGAGGGAGAGTCTGGTCCGCGACGACGCTACCTCAGCACGACGTTATTTTCCGATTGGATTGATGCCGGTGCGGGAGCCTCTTCCTGGTCTTCTGTGCCGGGGCGGGGCGAGCAACGAAGTGAAGCGAGCGGGACGCGGCGGGGCACTTTTATCGAATCTAGAAAATTTTGCGGGCGCTCATTTCTCTCTGGAGCGATGTGAAATAGACCAAAAGGATGGCGATATCAGCTCCGTACCGTGCCAAAAAGATGGAAAGTTTTGGGGAAAAAATTGCGCCGATATTGCGCGCGCGGTTATTTTCGCAACGCCTCGTTAACGGCCGGGCTCGGCGCCCGGCGGGTTGGTTTTTGTTTGCCGTGGCGCCGGACGAAAGCTGCTTACAAGTTGATTAGGCGGCGGCGCTGCGCGAGGCTCGTCACCCGAGTGACGCGAGCGGCTGAAAAATAACCTCCCCCTCGGAGCCCTCCGGGGGGACTCCGGGGCTGGCCAGCAGCAGCCGAGGGGCGTGGCCTGACTTTTACTTAAAGCGCCGTTTCTCTCCTTCGCTCGCGTTGCGTTGCGTGCCCGGCTGATTAGTCGTTGTTGTTGGTGTTGGTGCGGAGCGCGGGTCAGTGACGCTGAAGAGTCGGCGGGAAACGAGGCAGCGGCCGGCGGCCGCGTAAAAGCGGTGGCGTAGTAAAAAGTGCGTAAAATTAATAAACTTATTCACATTCACGCGTGCGTTTACCGCCGCCGCCTAACCTGTGAGGGGGTGGGGAGGTCGGCCTGCAGCTGAAAGTTGTACAGTGATTGTCGGCCCGAAAAGCCTCAGATGCCAGCAGTCTCACGCGATTCTCACCCCCTCTCCCCTTTTCTGTTTTATCGGACCCGCTCACGGCGGGTGTTTGGACGCTATCGCCGGTGGACAAAGCTGCCCGGTCGTGTGCCTGTCACCCACCCGGGCACCGACATTTTTCCTACCCCTATCCCGCCGCATACCCCCCCCTCCTCCCTCTCGCGCCCGATCCCTCTCCCCCCCCCCCTCTCTCTCTCTCTCTCTCTTTGTCTCTTGCGCCTCCACGGTAAAAGTTGAACCGTCGTAAATAAACATGAAATAAGTCCTTTTCCTACGCACGCCATTTTCTAGGGTTGGATGTAATCACATCCTCTACTCTTTGTGCACTGTAGGAATCGGAGAGAGGGATGTTTTTCCGGTTTTAGTTTGAAACAGAGTGTTTGACCTGTCCAACAGTACAAGTTTTCATTATCCTGAGAGGTGCGAGACTGTCCGTCCACTGTGAAAAATATCGTAAATTGACAAAAAATTTGTTAACTCGAATTATAATTTAAGTTGTAAATTTACGACAGCACATTTCTTATTCGCCAAGGGATTTGAAGTCTTTACATACTGCATGTATTTTTACGATTACAAATTGTAATTTTACTACTTGCGTCAAGGGAAATTTTCTTGTAAACCTACCTACTTTTTTTCACAGTGTCTGAAAAATAAAAAGTAAAGGGACAGTTGGTGTCAGCTTTCGAATTAATTTAATGGCGCCGCCTTGCGCGTCTGGGTGCGGAGCAGTGCGGGAGGCCTTATATTGGCTCCGTTTGGACGATTCGGACAGCGGCCCGCCCGAGCAAGCTTTCAAACGGAAACATTCCGCTGGGGTCAAAGCACTGCTGATGGGGGCTGTGAAGGAGGGTGGGAGGGCGTGTCTGTAGGCGCGCCTACCCAGGGACCACCAAAACTGCAGCGTGCTCCTTTCTGTGTGGGTGTCGCGTGACTTAAATTTCTAGTGCCTTTCAGAATTCGCAAAAAAATTGGTATTTAATGACAACTTAGCTGTTTGTTTTTGCCTGCCGGTGCTAGGGTGGCGGTTTTGCATGGAGATGCTATTCAATGTTACTTTTCCAATAACTGTCCTATTGAGGGTTACAGGGTACACTGAATGTGCCAGTATCAGCGCGTGCTTACATATTTTTCTTTTCAGGTAGCGGCGGCACTGTGCGCTGGGCTGCGCGGAAAGCGCCAAACGTGACCGATTGTTACTCGGGCCGTGTTGACTCGCTGCCCGTAGAGGACCAGAAGACCCCCAAGCACGACCACAGCGCAGTCAACTACTCGGTGGGACCCGCCATCGACTGTGCTGTCCCTGAAAAAAAGCACTGCGTCGTCACTGGATTTGCGGACTGTTTCTTTGGGTGTATGAAGGTCGAGCTCGGGTGGCTGGGGTCGTCCAGGGTGTACGACGTCGACGAAGAGGACGAGGTTGAAGAAGATGAGGAGTGCAATGAAATCCATCATAAGGGGGACCATTGGACTTCGTCTGGCTGGCTTTGCGAGGGACAAGGTTCAGGGGAGCATAGAAATAAGCAGGACGAGGTGGACGCAATTTTTAACTATTTTGCCTATCTAAATGTATAACGTACCGTTTAGCAATTTGTTTGTATATTACATTTTTATGATCATGTTTGCAGAAATCAATAAACTTCATTCAAGAAAAAGAAACATTGTCTTGTTGTGCCCTGGCAAATACAGAAGTGCTCTTCGTTGTCGTTGTTTTGTGTTTTTTTTTATTTGTTGGGGGGAGGGGGGGCTAAAATCCAACCATTTGATTTTCAGTGTTCCTGACGTGCTTGCTGAAAATCTGTATGCCTGTTTTTCAACTACATCTGAAGTGCTTGTAAACA
Organism: Frankliniella occidentalis; assembly: GCF_000697945.3. Classification (NCBI taxonomy): domain Eukaryota; kingdom Metazoa; phylum Arthropoda; class Insecta; order Thysanoptera; family Thripidae; genus Frankliniella; species Frankliniella occidentalis. The sequence goes on along the minus strand of NW_026267250.1, from coordinate 854,497 downwards.
AAACCAAATGTCTTTAGCAAATGAACTGTATTTTTACGTATTTCATAGCTGATTTTTCAAATTAACAAATACGTTTCCTTAACTTTTAGTGACTGAATGCCAATAATCTGTACGAAACCACGTCGTTTGCACTCTAAACGGCAAAGGGGCAATTTGTATACGTAGGCTAGATGTGCCCTTGTGTACTTGCTACATGGTACAAATAATTTCTTTGAATGTCCCGCGGCCCGGTACAAATTTGTATCTGATTAAGATGTGCACGAGGACACATCTAGCCTACGTACAAAAACTGTCCCTCATTAGTTAGTGTGTATGTTGTTTTTCAACGATAACATGTACTCGTGTTACTCTTAGACTTGGGTTCCCTGCAGTCTGCGCATGCTTGTGCGGTATTTGCATGACGGCTTGTTTTGCTTCGCTTATGGGTGGTGGGCTACCCAGTCCTGGCGCATTCTCAACTCACAAATTCGTTTTCTTACAGGTGGTGGTGAGCAGAGCCCTGCGCATCTAAACCTAGTCGTAGAGGAGTGCTACTCTCTGCGTGCAGATCAGTTCTCCAGCGACGACGACCTAATAATATTCGAGGACTACAAGCCAGTCAGTAAACACACGAGTTCGACAGGCGACTATGCTACAACTGGAAACGGTCAAGAGGACAGCCAGCGCCTCGTCGATTTAGATGAAGTAGATCTCAAGGTTACCCTTGCTGTAAAACGTGAAGATGATCTGAGCAGTGAGCCAAATGAGCAGGAAAGACACTTTACGTCACAGAGCGCTGATGAAGAAGGAGAAGAGGGTCAGAAGGCTGACCAGTGTCTCGTTGAGGTCGTGGACGATGTGCAGGGCGTGCCCAATCAACCGGATGTCCAAGTCGAGTCAAAGATAACCGGTGAGATACCAAATCAAAGTGATGTTTGCAAGAAAGTTGTCAAAGGTCGCCTCTTAAAGTCGAAGCACATCAGAAAAATAAACATGAATATGAATCACACCAAAGTCATGTCCAGTCGAAATGATTTTGCTAAAGGAGCTACTATGGACCGCCCTATTATGTCGAAGGACACTACCGAGATACCCGATCGAATTGATGTGTCCGAAGAACCTAGTAACGATCGTCCCAGTAAGTCAAAGCGTAAAATTAAGGTACCGATTAAGTCGGAGCAACCCAGTGAGATACCAATTCGGAGTGATGTTGCCAAAGAACCTTTGGAAGGCCGCCCCTTGAAGACAAAGCACACCAGTGAGATATCAACTCTAAGTGATACTTTTAAAGGACCTGCTCATGACGGCCTCAGTAAGTCAAAGCGCTCCAATATGATACTTAATCAAAGTGATGTTCCCGCAGAACCTACTCTCCTTTCTATCAAGAAGTTGAAGCACAAAATTAAGACACATATAAAGTCGAAACACACGAGTGAGATACCCAATCGAAGTGATGTTGGTGAAGAACCTGCTGAAGGCCTCCATATTAAGTCGGAGCAGACCAGTGAGATACCTAATAGAATTGATTGTTGTGAAGATTCTACTAATGACGGCCTCAAGTCTAAGAGCTCCACTAAGGTACCAAATCGAAGCGATGTTTCTTCAGACCTCCATATCAAGTTCAAAATTAAGATACCCACAAAGTCGAAGCACACCAATAAGATAGACAATGAAAGAGACGTTGCCGGGAAATCTGCTGACCGTCCCATTAAGTCGGAGTCCACCAGTGAGATACTTAATCGCAATGATGTTTCCGCAAAATCTACCGAAAAACATCCTATGAAGGTGAAGCAAAAAATTAAGTTACCCATCACGTCGAAGCATACCAGAATGATACCCAATCGATGTGATGTTGCTCAAGAATCAACGAAAGATCGCTCCATCAAGTTGAAGAGGAAAATTGATTTACCGAATCAACGTGATTTTTCCGAGGAACCTACCCAAGACAGCCCCAAGTTGAAGCACAAAATTAGGATTCCGAAACGATGTGATGATGCCGACGATCCTGATAGAGACCGCCCCATGAAGCGGGAGCCCACCAGTGAGATGCCTAATAGAGGTGATGTCTCCGCAGAACCTACTAACGACCGTATCAAATTAACGCACAACATTAAGACACCTATAAAGCACGCGGAAGATGATTCAGATGAACACCGCCCCGTCAAGCCGAAGAACACTAGCGAGATGCCTACCCAAAATGATGTATTTGAAGAACATGCACACTACCGTCCTATCATTATAACACGAATGAAGGTTAGTACGGGCATGAGACCATATGAATGCGACGTCTGCCCGAAACGTTTTAAATCTGATGTTGTCCTGCACTCTCACATGAAGAGGAGACATGCTCCGGAAGGACATACTCAGTGTTACGTTTGTAAAAAGATACTCTCTTCTAAATCGTCCCTCAGTCAACATCTTGTAAGGATGCACACGCGTGAGAAGTTTGAATGCCCCGTGTGCAGGGCTACTTTTAATCAGAAACATTTCCTTGTCTCACACACTTTGAAGACCCATTCTGACTGGCTTCGTCGGCGGCGTGAGCGCGCTGCAGTAAGACTGAAGCATCAAAACCAATCATGATGTAGACTCTACTGACTTTTCGTGTTAAGACTATTTTCCTTTCTATTTTTACCTTGACATTTCCGTTAATATGCTTGCTGCAAATAGTTTAATTGTTACTTTCAAAATCAGATTTATACTTTACCTTATTTTATAAGTGTATTGTACCTCAAATGAGTGTAATCAAAGTAACAGGCTTCTATCATGAAACTGTACTATGTTTAATTTGTATTT
>NW_026267250.1:848815-851672 GCF_000697945.3 Frankliniella occidentalis | reverse complement strand
CCTTATGGGGTTTATAGGGTAATTTTGTAACTTCTGAGTGGGAGCTGGGATCTTCGAAATCTTGTATCTAGGGACAGTAGTCAGCAACATACCATAAGAAAAACTCGATAAAACAGAATTTTTTTTTCTCGACGTACAGATGTCAAAAGTGACCCATTCGCAGAGAACTGCTCTTGTTCTGACGCGGTGCTCTTGTTGCAGGTGGAGAGTCGCTGTCGCTGACCGCCCGCTCCCAGAAGCCCAATGGTGCGTTCTGCAAATCAGATGTGGGGGTCAAGGAGGAGAAAATCGCCGTGCCCGTGGACGGTGCGGACGAGCAGCTCGGGCTACTGGGGACCGGGTGCTACTCACGAGGACACGAGGACGAGCACCGAGGACGGTGGGCAGGAGGCGTCCGAGAACGTGGGTGGCTCCGGAGACCAGGACGACGGAGTGCAGCAGAGGACTCAAGTACGGAAGAGGCATGTTCGAAGCAGCAAGAAGACGTACGACTGTGGGCAATGCAAGAAGCGTTTTAACAAGAAAGATCACCTCATCAGGTACGTCAGGATCCACACTGGTGAGAAACCATATATATGTGATATGTGTAGCAGAAGATTTGTTCAGAAAAGTGCCCTTGACTGCCACGTCAGGACCTATACTGGTGAAAACCCATATCTACATGCGACACGTGTAGCAAAAGTTTTTTACAAAAAGTTGATCTTGGTAGGCATGTCAGGACCCACGCCGGCGAGAAATCATTTACATGTGACCTTCCATGTAAGATTACCACGTGAGGATCCACACCGCCGAGAAACCATACAAATGCGACTCGTGTAGGAAACTATTTGTACAAAAAGGTAACCATAATACACACCTCAGGACCCATGCTGGCAGGAAGTAATTTTTGATTTTTGAGAGGCGTTTTAGCGTCAAGTTGAACCGTAATCGTGATAACCATGTCAGGACCCACACTGGTGACAAACCCTTCGAATGTGGCATATGTTCGAAGCTTTTCCGATACAAATCTTTTGTGCGTCATCTGGAATGTTGCGGATTTGATGGAAAATATTGCATTGCTTCAAGAAGCGAATAAAAACTTTAGTGTGCTAGGGCGTGTTAATCATTCTGTGTCATTTATTAGTTTTACTGTTGATGTATGTTGACCAATACCTCGTCACGTTACATTGTTTTTGTAATGTTTCTGCAATTTTGTTCGAAAATTTCTCTTATATCAATATATGATTGTAATTCCTTCAGAATTAAAAACTCACACAGTTTTATCGTTATCTGTATGGGTTTGCCGCCCATATATCCTTAAAAAAGATGCATAATAGTCTTAATAACTTTCTACGTTCTTATCGCTCTTAGATTTAAGTGTTCAATCATTGTTTACTCTCGCGCTATCTTACCTATGGTGTTAGTCGATATCAGAAGTTGTCCAGTGCTATATTCTGTTTGCCTTGTGTTTGAGTGGCAACCTAACTTTTAAAATAGAGATCTATTTTTTCAGATGGTGCTGCAAGCGCGTCGGTAGGTGCGGCGGTATGTGCTGCAGGTGTGGCGGCAGCTGGCGTAGCCTCCGCACGCGAATACGAGCGAGACGGAGCCACCTGTCGCCGTCGCACCGCTGCGGTGAGAGTGTCGCGGTGGCTGAGGGGAGGGAGTACGCGGCGCCGCCAAGTCTGACGGCGGTGGCCTGCCCTAGGGGGACTGGTTGGGCTGGGGGCGGGGGCAGCCGGGCCGCCCTCCCGTTCGGCATAAATTATTGAGCGTGGAATGGAATGGTGATGGAGGATGATGGAGACTTACGCGGAGCCGGCCGGCTCTTCATTAAGTCGCATCCATCGGCTTGAGGGGGGGGGGCTTTGAAATGTAGGTGTGCGGCCGGCCAGGGTCTGGTTTAAGTGGACCAGCGGCCGCTGTTTCCCTCCGCGGCGGCGGTCCCCGCGGACGAGGGTTGGCGAGCAGGAGAGAGGGGGAGGCTGTGGAGGTGCCTCCGTCGCGCGTTCAAAGCAGGGCCCGAGAGCGGCCACGCTCGGACGTTTGGGTCGCACAGAAGGGGCTTTGCGTGGCACTCCGAGCGACGTGTGAATCTCGCCCTCTGAGGACGGACGGTGCTGGTGCTGAGGGGCTGCTAGTCTCTTAGGGCTGAAACAGTCCGACTGCATACAGCTGGCGAGACGGGGCTACCGGGGAAAGAGTTGGGTAGTGGTGTACTCCTCCTGCACGTTCAACAGGCAAGACGTTACTAGAATAAGTGGCCTTTCTTTACACACTAACACATTTGTAGGTTTTATGTGTACGAAGTTGCGCATACATTCCAGTCGCACAAATTTGTGCGAAGAAGTGCATGTTTTTATGCATACGTATGCACAAATTCGTAAATATTTGCGCAAAAATTCGTGCGAATCGAAATGTATGCGCAGCTTTGTGCAAACGTTTGCACAAAAAACTACAAATATATTTAGTGCGTATCTTTGGCAAATTTAGAAAGAAAGGCGAAACCTGAGGAACGAGAGACTACCAGGATTTTGTATTTCAGAAAACTTCGAAATAATTTCCAAATTTATAGAACTTTTTGTCGTCCCCCCTTTCCCTTTTTAATGTACTATTATTTTACTCTTGCAACGGTGGGTTCACCTCACAGCTAGGTTTCCACACGAGGTGGGGGTCTTGGTGTAGGGAAACGGTGAAAGGGGAGAAAGGCTGAGAGGGAAGGGCACATGGCGCGGGCGATGACTCTTGGTGACACACAAAACAAGGTGGCGCGGCCGCGAGTAGGCCCGTTTCGGAAACGGAGGCCTGCCAACACAATTCCATTTCCAGCAGCGCGGGGAATGAAAAGGGGGCCGGGGAGGGTGAGTGTGTGTGTTTG
>NW_026267250.1:846761-847169 GCF_000697945.3 Frankliniella occidentalis | reverse complement strand
CCTGGGGTGGCCCTCTGCCGGGCCTGTGGCCGCGCCCTCCCCGACACCCTCACGCTTCTCGCCTCGCTCGCTCCGCCCCCCCCCCCTCTCCTCTCCGCCCGCCGTCGGGAGGGTAGGCCGCCGCCTCCCGGGCGGGGACAGCCGCGCGCAGCGGGTTGCCTATCCCGTGTCTCGCGGGCGCGCGGCCAGCCCGGGGACAGCGTGACGGGGGAACTACACGGAATGCCCATTACATACGAGCCGAGCGCATCTCTAGGAGAAAAGTCTATTAAATTAAAAAAAACGTAGTTTTTGTTTATTTGTTGGTTTGCAGAAAAAAGTTCCGTTCAGGAACGGATCGTGAAAGCAGATGATACGAATTCAAGAATTATTCCAGACTATAATATTTCAGTGGAAGATCACGGGACG
>NW_026267250.1:839183-841805 GCF_000697945.3 Frankliniella occidentalis | reverse complement strand
CGCCCCAGACCAGCTAGTGTTCAAGAAACGAAGACTGCGCGTGGTTCAACAGGGTGCACCCGGTCAAGACACGAAACCTTCGTCAACGACGTTACCCTTCGCCGTCGAGATCTTCTGCACTCTCAGCGACGTACACTCTCTTACAGAACCACGGACGGACGCGGCTAAAACAGGCTGTGGTGCGTCAAATTGTTCTGTCCTCCCTACCAGCGTCGAGCCCGTGCGACCCGGTACCAGCGGTTTGGTTGGCCTTCCCTATGCTGCTGCTGCGTGGCGTCGCTGCAGCGCGCCCCTCTGCCCTACACCCCGCCGCGCCACGCCACGCCCGCCGCCGCTACTGCAACCTCCACCCAAACACCATCGTTGGCGTAGCAATGCTTCATTTCACCCCTCCCCAGCTGTCTTTGTTCGACGGGCGATCACCGTGTCGCAGGCATCGGGAGGTACCACCTCTCACCACGCCGCGGAGGTACCCTCACCCTCTGCCCCAGCTACTCCACTCGCCCACGGGTGCACCCGAAGAGCCCACCGAAGCCTAACGCATCTGCGCCTCAGAGCAAGATACCAACGTCATCGGCCCACCCGGGTACTCCGTACTCTTGCCCTGCTGAGGGATGATCCACGGGGCCTCTGCTCCCCGTGGCTCGTTCGAGTTGGGCAAGTGTACGGGAACCCGCCCCGCTGCCTCCCGAGGACGACGGCGCTGTATCAACCAGGGCCCCCGCACCCTGAGCCCCCCTGAGGAATGAACACGGGGGCCAACCCCCTCTGTGATTGTTCGGGGCTGCCAAGGGTTCGGGAACCCACTTAGCTGCCATCTTTGAGGAAGCTGGGTTTGCAACCGGAAGCCGGGATCAGCATGTATGCTCGGCATCGTGCCCCGGTGGAAGGGCCTAGCAATATGAACGACTCCGGTCGGATCATGAACCTTGGGCCAAAAGAGGCCTCGTGGTTAGTCAAGTCAAGTCAAGTAAAGCTGCCGGCCAGGCACAATGCTCTCGGCACACACAATAGGACTGATGTCAAAGACGAGTGGATGGGTTGGTCGGGCTGGGGGCGGAGGCCGGGGGCCGGCTGGGGGCGAAGGCTGGGGGCGGGCGTTTAACGGAGATGGGCAGCAGGGGGGCTGGTGGTAACTGCTGTAAGTGGCGGTCGAGCGCGGGCCGGCCGGCCGGGTGAGGGAGGCGCGCCGCCCGCCCCCACCGCCCCCGCGGAGACCGTGATGGAGAGGCGAGGCTCATTCCGCTCTGAATATTACATTAAATATTATTACGTCATTCTCTGTGCGCTGCTGGCGGGCTGGCTGGCCGCGGGGCGTTTTCTTCTCAAAGTTGTTATTTTTTTTTGTCCCTGCTCCCCCTCATTGTCCGCCCCCTGCTGATGAGATTTAGCGGCCGGCGCGCGCGCCTTTCTGCCGAGGGGCGACATTCCTCATCGTCATCCTGGAGCCGCAGCAGAGCGAGAGCGTATGCCTGTCGTGGGCCAATCGAGAGCATGTCGACGTCGTCGTCGTCCTCCTGATGATGACTGCCCCGCTCGCTCCCCTCCATCGGCTCCCCGCATCCGAAGAGGTGGTTTCCGAAGGAAGTAAACTCCGCCACCAAGCGCCCTCTCCATCTCTTTTATGGCTACATCTTCGCTGAGTGTGCAGCGGGGCGGGGCGGGCAATAACGTTTCATCCCGCGACCCATCAGCTGATGTCGCGCCCGGCGCACGCACGGGTGTGAGGAGGGGGAGCGCGTTCAGGACTCCCGCCGTACCTCACCAAATCGGATAAATATTGAAACTTTACAAAAAAAAAAAAGCAAAAGCAAACAGTTTCTGCGATGACGAACTTGTCGCTTCGGGGAGCAGGAATAAAGCGTGGCTCCCCGAACCCGCCCTCCCCGTCAGCCGGCGCGCGCAGCGGCGGCGGCGGTATGGACTTAAATCTCCGCCCAACAGAGCTGCTTTTCGGTCCGAGTGAACAGGATTGGTCCGTGACGAGCGCGCCCAGCATCCTTCAGGGATTTGTGCATCGGTCCGTGTGACGTCATTAGTGGATCCCCCGCTCTCCCCCCCCCCCCTCTCTATCTCCGCTCACCCCCGTCTCACCTCCTCTCGCCCACTCGTTAGAGGGGCGGAGCCAGCGCAACGGATGGCTGTCCTAGAGAGATTTAGAATTCGGGCCCCTCCAGGTAAACCTGCTGCTGCCGTCTTTTATCGGGAAATTACCGTATTATTTGCGGGTTATTTTTATTTCTAGTTTTAGTTTAGGAGGGCAGCGCGGAGAGCAAGGGCCCTGGCCCGGCGGGTGGTGGTCACTCTGCGTGCAAGGCCGGTAGCTCGGGGGAGTGGGGCGAAGGCCCGGCCGCGCTGGACGCGTAACGAGGATAAATGGCCACTCTCCAGCCATTGCTCGGCCACTTTCTCGCAGCCCGCTGCATCGCATCCGACCTCGCCACCTGCTATCGCCGGCTGGCCGGCCCGCTGCTCCAGCAAGCTCCAGCAGCAGCAGCAGGCCCTGCTGGTGCTCTGGCCTGGAGGAGACGAGGGCAGCTAGGGCAGCCGCCCCCGCCGGGGCGTTCGGCGAACCGCGTGCCCGCTGGAGGACGCTATACTCCCCCCTCGAGGGCCCCCCCC
>NW_026267250.1:831146-839133 GCF_000697945.3 Frankliniella occidentalis | reverse complement strand
GTATGCTTCTACAGTTTCCAAAATTTATCAATTCCGAGGATACGAAATTTTACTGCTCTGGATACAAAAGGAATGCGAAAAACACTCTGAGTAATTTTACAAAAAGAAAGCAAAAAATTTCAATCAAAATCCATAAATTTAATAACATTTTCAGAAATTTCTTCGTACAGTGGTTAGGTAAATATCCGAAGTGGATACGAAAAATGAATTTGCGACTTCAAAGTTGATGCAAAATATTTTTACTGCACCATTTTTATAAATTTATACGTTCTACGGATACACAAAATTACCCCCGATTTTTTACCGTGCGCCGTCCAAAATTTTTTGGGCATTGCAGTTTTGTGTCGAACAAAGCCGCTTTGCAGCTGGCATCTCTTTCACTCACAAGAGATAATTTTACAGATTTTTACATTTTATTCGCGCGAAAGTTCAAAAGTAATCACTATAAACAGCGTATCCTTTGGTAGTAAATTTGGTGGGTGTACGGGTGGGAATGTTTACTTTGTCTCGTATTTTTAAATAGTACAAACTCTGCAAATGTGTTGTGTTCTGCTTGGTGTAGCAAGAGGTGCAGGTTTCGAGTCGGTGGCTCTGCCAAGATAACACGTTGCTGTTACAGGTGTCGGGGAGCCGCGCCCTGACCTGCGAAGTCTGACCGACTGCTACGTGCGCCTGGTGCGGCTCATCAAAGAAGAGGCCGCCGAAGAGGAGGAACAAACCTCACATCATGCTGAATACCACACTTATTATTGGAGTGCCTCAGAACAGCAGGATCACGTGGGGAGTGCGGAGGATGCAGCCGCACAGAACACAGGACGAAGTTATGTCGAGGATGACGCCGCGGACTGGCTTAAGAAGTACCGCGGGCGCAAAAAGGCCCACGGTGGCGATCACACTTATAGTCGTAAACGGGTCTCTGGGCAGCCGTACCATTGCCAACTTTGCCTCAAGAAGTACCTACGAAGGACAGACCTCAAGCGGCACGGCTGGTCACACACAAGACCGTTCTTTTGTGATATATGCAAAAAGAGATTCACGCGAAAGGCTGTTCTGAAAAGACACGTGGCGTGCCTCCACTTTTAGTTTTTCTTTTTCATTAAACATAAAAATCTACATTTTAATATTTTACAACTTCACTTGACTGTACAGCTGTAGATCTTTTGTTGCTTTGTTCGATGATTTTTTTTACCAGAGCCTTATATTTACGTTGTTTTGTGCGGGTTCAACCTGTCCCTCAGATTATTTTTGGATTATTTTTGTTTTCATTTTAAAAATAAACTGCCTTGTACTGTACCTTCCCCTCATTTTGATGAAGACGAACAAGTTTGCCTGGCAGAGGGCGTTGCCTGCTGTGGGTGATAACGCACACGAGGACGGAAGTCTTGCGGCCGCGCCTCGCCGCCACCCCCTCGAGGACGGCACACATGCGTTCTGCGCGCAGATTGTATCAGAGACGCACTTTGCAGGGCCATGTTCTCTATTTGCACGCCAGTGAGGAGGGGTTGCGGGGGAGCTGCGTGCGTGTACGCCCGTTCTTGCAAGCTGAATAGAGAAACTTACATAAATCTGAAAACCGGCCAGGCCGTAAGTGCACCGCATCGCCTTTGTCTACGCAGGACGAGTTTTTAATGTACCAGGTGTTAGCCTCACAACATAGGAGCTGCTACCGTTATCAGCAGACACCAGAACAAAGTTTTTTCCTCTCGGTTTTCCTGAAGCGGATCAACGCAACCTGTCTGGCGGTGCCTCCGTCACGTGACGTGACCCGCTTTCACTTTTGTCTTCTTTGAGTTTGCAGTTTCGAGCAGACGAGTTCATCATTGCCGGCCTCCTGCGTCGTCGTTTCTCTCCCGTTTTGTTTTGACGGGATTAATCGTGGCGATGATGACCCGCATCCCGCGCGGTCCATATTTCACATCGCCGAACAAAAGACGCTCTTCCGCCCGGCCTCCGCTCCTGCTTCCGTCTGAAGGGGAGTGAAGTTGAATCAATCAAATCGCAATTTTTTTTCCCTCTCTTCCCTCTGGATTTTTTTTCCCTCACCGCCCTCTCCGAGAGTGGCGTGTATCACTTTTTTCGTCCTCTTCTGCCGCAGGGCCCTGGCGGTGTGTCGCGGGCCGAGGCCGAGCCGCTTGGCGGAGACGTGCGCCGCGCCGCACTCCCGGTGATCTTCATCATTGCGTTGCCCATCACCCAGTCCATTTCTTATGGGGTACACAGTCAATTTTGGCTCAAAGTTGTGACATTTAGTGATTGTTTTTCAAATGTCTGTATATTATTTACCTCATGTCGATTCTGCTTTGCTTATCAGGTACTTTGGCGCGGCGGGGCCGTATGAAATGTGCAGCACTCGTCGAGGACGGCGTCGGGACGTTGAGGGAAGGACGACGTCGTGACCAAGAGGCGAGCAAATAGGACGTTGTCGGGACGGAGAGGACGGCGTCGTGACGAGGGAGACGGCGCCTTGACGGCGTGACGGGGAGGACGGTGTCGGGACGGAGTATGTTGCTGCGCTGCCCCCGCCGCAACAAGCGATGTGCTGCGCTGCGCGGCGCCCACCCCAGCGGTGATGGAGGGGCCCGGCCCGTGGGCCCAGCGCGCCCGGCCCGAGGCTCCTCCTCCCTCAGTCTGCCGGCGCCGTCCGTACCGCTCGCAGCTCGGCGCCCCTCCGCGCTCCGCCCCGGCCCCGCTGGGCCGCGAGGTGACGCTCGCCGCTCGCGAGTAACAAGTGGTCGTCGCGAGTGTGTGGCTCTCATATGGACTGAACTGGATTATACTGCCGCCCGGAGGAGAGTGGTGTGGTGGTGGTGTGTGTGTGTGGGGGCTTGAGTAGACCGTGTCGCTGCACTGCTCGCCGTAGACGTTGTTGGGTTAGTAGAGGGTGGCCTGGCCTGGCTGCGTCGCTCGACACGGGTCTGTGCCGTCGCGCTGCTACTGGCTGCGCAGCCTATTACGTTCTGAAGCAGAAACAAACATTGCATTGGGCGCCCGACGTATCTGTCTGTGGCATGCCATTGCATGCATACAATATGCCAATGGTTTAATGAGCAACATCTTTTGAGACCAGATTGGGTTTTGTTGAGAGCCAGTCAACACAGTGTCATTGAGAAGTAGTCAAAGTAAATTCGATCAAAATTGCGATGGCCCCTCGGATGTGCCTGATTCTTTTCCACACGGTAAAAAAGTTTCTTGTATTTCAAGACTCTGTCTTGGATCTTATGGAGGACACCAATGGTTTCCAAGACTCAGTCTTGAAATAGAAGAAACATTTCTTTCACTGTGCATGTGCACACTTCATTGGGAGAGGGGAGGGGGCAGTAATTCTTCCCAAAAAGAACATAATTTCTGTACGAATCACAAAATTTGCCCAAAGCAAGTGATTTAAACCAAAAACGCGCTCTTGGGACAAAAAAGTCCCGTTACATTGAGTGTGTGGGGCCAATATTAGAATATGGAAGTGCACAACAACTTTTGTGGTCCACATGTGCACTCGTCTTACATGTCGGACTTTACAATGGTATTGTTGAAGTCAAAATTCATTTCATAAATGAAAGTAACGACTTAACTGCGCGCATTTCAGTGTAGCGCCACAGGTACGCACCCAGTCGGGCGAGGCAGACACTGAGTTTGTACTGTAACTTAGTTGATTGTGAGTGAGTGTGAGTAACTAGCGTCGCCGTGTGTGTGTGTTTTCGAGTGACTAGCTTCGAGTTAACTCGCTAAAATGGAATATGCTAATTTTGCCTAGGTATTGTTACAGTTTTTGTGCGCTCCCTTTGTCTCAAATTTGTATGTACCATTGATTTCTAATGGGAAACAATTTGCATTTAACATTGTTCTATACTTGTCGCAAATTTTTCTCCAACAAATAATTCGTACCAAAACGTTTACGTCCTTGCAACAAAATTGTCCGTTCCTATTTGGCGTGCAGGGTTCTAAAGTGTCTGGCCGCGCCCGATGCTTGACTTCCCTCCCCGGGCGGGCTGCCACGGCGGCGGCGGCGGGAGCAGCTCCACCCCGAGCCCTACTGCTCCGCACTCTCCTTCCTTTCCCCGATAACGATGAAACGGATTTCCATCGGTGACGTGGTGGCCCCCGCCTGAGTGACAAAGTGACTGGGCGATGAGCTGACAAGTCTTGCGGAGGCGTTATTATCTGGCGCGCGCACCACCCTGGCGCGACGTTTAGGCGCCCGTCAGCTCCTTCCCAACTCCCCCCCCCCCTCTCTCTCTCTCTCTCTCTCTCTCTCTCTCTCTCTCTCTCACTCTCTCTCACATTCTCTCCTGCGTCGCTGTTCGTGATGCTGCCACCTCCTCCTAGGGGGGCTTGGAATGACACCACAGCCACACCGCTCCTCTCTCCGCGCGTTCGCAGAATTACTCGACGACGGCGACGAATTTGGCGTCGTCGTCGCCTGGGTGGCGCGCGCGGTGGTCGCCATGTGTGAGTAACGCGCGCGCCACCCCTCCCCGCGCCCCTCGGGTCCTCTGGGTTATTTCTGTGTCCCGCCGCGGTGCGCCTCCTGGAGCGAGCGCGCGCGGCCCGCGGCGAGGCCAAGGCTGCTGCTCGTTCGACACGATCGAGTGCGTCCCCCTGCTCTCCCCCTCCTGCTCGGAATCTGTAATGAACGCCGCGGTGATTTCGGTGGAAACGACAACAACACAGCCGCGCCTGGGGTGCTGCTGGGCGACTCTCTGACCGCTCATCATCGCTCTGCTCAACAAGTAGGAGAGCCTGCTCGCGCGCTCGTGTGTGTGTGTGTGTGGGGGCGCCCTTCTCTCTATCTCTGCCCAGTGTCGGGCTGTGGCTGTGCGGTGGGGAGCCGCCACCGCTGTCGCCATAGCGCGCTCAGATTTCCGCGCAAAGCCCTTGCCCCCGCGCTACGCCACGCCATGTAGTCCCCCCAGCTTGAGCCCCGCTCGGTCTCGCCCCCTCCCCTTGTCCGCCGCGGCGTCGCGCTCTCGGCGCCGAACAATGCGCGCCGAGCGCGTGGAAATTCTCGCCGCATCATCACTTAAGCCCCGCCGCGCCGCTGGGGAACATGTTATTATTGATGGTGGAGGCGGGGTGAGTAAAGCTGCTCTGCCACGACGGGGTGCTCCGCGTCCTGTTGACGGCGGCCGTCCCCGCCCGCGCCGCGCGTGTCAACGGCGTCCGTTCTCTTCAACTTTGGCAATCAGACACTCTCTTTCCGCGCAGCCTCGCCAACTCCCGCGTCTCTCCGCCGGGTCCGGGGGTGGAGGTACAGTGGGCGAGGAGGGTGTTGGAGTAGACTCGCTATAACGGCGCTCCGATGAGCCACTCCCCTCGCCTCTCTCCTCCTCCATGGCTTGGCGCTGTTCCAGACCGCTGCCGCCGACCGGGCTCATCCGTCTCTCGGGCCAGATCTGACTCTCTGCTCCCCCTCCAGAAGCAGGCCAGACCTGACTCTACGCTCCCCTCCAGCCCAGCGATGGCCCCTCGCCACCGCACACCCTCTTGACCCGGCGGGCGGCAGGTGGCCGCCGGGAGCTGCTGCTGCTGGGGCTGTTGTGACGAGCGGGCCGATCTGGCTGTGACGGGCGGGCGGCTGTTGTGACGAGCGCGCCGATCTGGCTGTGGCAGGCAGTCGGGTCGACTGTTGGCGCCCTCTGCCGCTATGGGACTGGCATGTCGCCGTCACTCCGTCCAAACTTCATATTCAAATGGACCGGACGACCGGGCCCCGCCTGGGGCCCTCCCCGAGAGGCAAGCGGGCGCCCGCGCCTTCCCGTGGTCAGCTCACCTCTCCCCACCCTGCTAAACTACCTGCACCACCCTCCTCTCATGGGGAGCGCGAAAAAAAAAAGAAGGGCGGAGCTCTCCGCAACGCTCCGCCATGCTCCGCAATGCTCCGGCGCGCCCCCTCCCGGACACGCTCGCGGCCGGCCGCTGCTGCGAAAAGCGTTTCGCGCCGCCGCCAAGATGGATGTGCGCACGGAATTGAAAGTAAAGGGAAGGGCGTTGGTGGCGTGGCTCGGCGCGGCGTGTTAAGGGCCGAGAAGCGACCCCCCCCCTTCTCCCTTTTCGCACCGCTATTCGCACCGCCTCACGTGACTCTGTCACGCGCGCGCGCGCGTGCGGTGTGCGCGGGATATGACGAGATGTGCGCGCGCAAAGTTCAGCCTCCTTGACAAACTCAGCCGTTTCTGCGTACGCTCGCTCTCTCCCTCGCTCTCTCTCTCTCTCCGTCGTCGTGGCGCACCTTTGCCATCTCTCACTCTCTCTCCTCCCCTTCCGTCGGTTTTCTGTGACGCAGCGTGATTGCGGGGGCCGGGGCTGCCTCGCTCAGCTGGCGCGGCGGTGGCGGCCCTGCCCTCGCGAAGGTGCCTCGTTGGCGTTATTCAGGTCGCTGATGTGATGAGCCGCAAGGTGCGGGCGGGAGCGAGCGAGAGAGAGAGAGGAGAGAGAGAGGAGAGAGAGAGAGGTGAGAGAGAGGAGGTGGCGAGCAGGCACCCGCGGGAGGAGTGAGGTCGGCGCCCCCGCCCGCTCGATGTCCGAAAACAACAAATTTCGGCGCCTTAAAACAAATTGAGGGGCACACTCCTCTACGCGCGCTCGAAGAGAATTTGAGCGTCCCCACCCCTACCTCCTCCTTCTTCTCCTCCCCCGCCGTTGGGGGGCCGCTGGTCCAGGCCGGCGGCGCCCCTCGGGGGGCCAGACGGGAATTGATGCTGCCGTCGAGTCCCCCCGCGGAGCTGCCGTGCTGCCGCTGGTGCAGCCTCCCCCCACCCCGACCCGCCCCGCCACGCCCCGCTGCGCCACGTCCGGATACAACCATCCTGAATTTTTCTCCTGAAGTTTTTATTGCGTTGACTCTGCGGGGGCGCTGCTGGTGCGGGTGGGGGGGACCTGCTGGCTGCCGCCGCCGTGGTTTCGCTCCGCTGCTGCTGCTGCTCCAGGGCAGACGGCAAGGGAGGAGAGGGGGCTGTCCTGAAACAGTCATTACCGGTCGCCGCGCCCTTTGGCGGCCCCGCCGGCGGCTCATCCACGTGAGCGCCCCGCCTCGCCTCGCCCCGCGCCGCATCGCTCTGCATCGCCCTGTTTACTCGCTACCGCACCGCTCGGCGTGTTTTATGCGGAAAGTTATGATTGAGTGTCTCTCGCGGCGGAGAGACGTCGCGCGCGCGGGGGGCGGGCGGGCGACAGCGGTCTGGTCTGCGGGGAGAGAGAGGGATGGAGAGACAGCGGACAGTGAAGCCCCCCAGCAGAGCGGAGCAGCCCCCAGACTGATGGATGTTGGAGACAGCAGGGCTGAGCGCCGCCGAGAGACGAAGAAGAGCGGAAAAATAGCGGACAAGATTTTGTGGCGTTGGTCGAAAATGTGCGGCTATCGTCATAGGTTTTCGGTCTCCTTGCTCGTGTGATCGTTGTGATTACTCGCGGAAATTTCAACTTTTGTTTTTGTTTTCGCAGCCGCGGCAGCAGCTGCAGCTGGGTGCCATGGGCGGTGGGGCCCGCGGCCGCCTCCTCGGCCGCCACCTCGGCCCGGCCGCGGCGAGGTGAAGCCCCCCGAGCACCATGCCGCCGTCCCGCCGGCTGGCCGCGTGGCTGGCCGTCTGGCTGGCCGCGCTCTGCTCGCCGTGCCTCGGCCACTTCAACCTGTTCCTCAGCCAGGACGAGGTCACCAGGCTCATGGGTGAGTAGAAGTAGTGGTGGTAGTGCGTCTGCTGCGAGACGAATCGTACTCTCTCTGGTAGCGTTTGCAGAGTGCGTCGACCTCTTGGGACACCTGGGCCGTCTGGGCGAGGGTGGGGCTGTTCTCCATCCATCAGTGTGTGTGTGTGTGTGTGTGTGTGTGTGTGTGTGTGTGAAGGAGAGAGAGAGAGAGTGCGCGTGTGTGTCCGCCTGCGGTCACCCGCTGGGCTCGGCGGCGGCGTGAAGGGGACGCTCAACCGGAAATGAACTTGCGCGTCCCCCTCCCATCTCTCTCTCTCTCTCTCTCTCTCTCTCTCTCTCTCTCTCTCTC
>NW_026267250.1:819042-823221 GCF_000697945.3 Frankliniella occidentalis | reverse complement strand
CCCCCGGAGAGGCTGCGCGGAGGACTAGCGTGTTGGCCACATGTGCTGCGAGGGCGTAACCGCCCCGCCCCGCCCCAGCCCTGCCGATTCTCATGCGTGGCCGGCTCCAGGAATTGGGTGTGTGCTGTTGACCCTCATGCGGAAGCGGCGACACAGGCGCGTCGCACACACGGCGTCCTCTTGCTGCTGCTGCGGCGGCAATCTGGTGTCCTCGTCCCACCCTGCTCCACCCCGCCAGGACTCTCCTCCTACGCCCACGACTACTACACCCTCCTCATGCTCCTATGCTGCAGTGCGCCAACACAATAACCAGGCGCTCTATAAACATTAACCTTTTGGGCGCGGTGCCGCTCGCCGCCGCCGCTTGGCTCACCTTCCCCTCGGGGTTCCTTCCCTCTCCTCCTGCTCCTCCCGTCTCCTCCTCCCCTCTCCCCCCTCCTCCCCGCTACCACGCCCTCCTGACCCCCACGGCCCTCAAGTACCCCTACCCCTTGGCGGGGCGAGCGGTCGGAGTGGCGCGATCACGTTACCGACGTGACCTTCCCTCTCGCTGACAGTGGCGGTGGCAACGGCGGGGGGCGTCCTCCTCTAACACGGTCGTCGACACTGTCTCGCAGTTACCCCGACTGGTCAAAAATATGCTTTTGCTTTTGTGTTGGCTCCCGTGTCCCTCTAGTTTGTTTCCTCTTTCGGGTACTGTTGATGGACGAATCTCCAACAATTGAAAAGGAGGTTGTGTGTTTGCCCGCACTCTTGCCTTCACACAGTGTGTGTACGCGGAACGGCGGTTTTGCTCATCGCCGTTCTTGCCCCGCATGGTGGAGGAAGAAGATGCGGCAGGAGGAAAATATTGGGTCACCACGGTTCCCGTCGGCGGCGGCGCCGTGTCCCCCGCTAGTGAGGGCCGTGTGTCCCCGGGCGTCCTCCGCGTGCGGTGTGTTTACTCGACCCACCCCACCCCGCCACGCCCCGCCCTGAACTTGGCCCACCTCAGGTCGCCCCGATGGAGAGAGCCAGGGCGGCCACCGCGCCGCAGCTCCCCCACACGGATGGCTGACCTTTGGAGGGAGCGGTGTGGGGCGAGCTCTCCTTTGCCTCTCTCTCACTCTCTCTCTCTCTCTCTCCTCTCTCTCTCTCTCTCTCTCTCTCTCTCTCTCTCTCTCTCTCTCTCTCCTCTCTCCTCTCTCCTCCGCTTTCTCCCTGACCGCCCCCCACCCCCTATTCCTGTCCCATGTTTCTCGGAAACTTCTTCTTCCGGTCTCCTCACGGCTGCACTCGCCGCTTTGATGCGTGTCCTTCGGTCAGAGAGAGAGAGAGGGGGGGACTTGTGCAAAGATCCTTTGCCGGCGGAATGTGTTTGTGCGCCCAGGCCGTCCAGCCGAGGGCCAGCCTAGGGCCCGAGCAAGCCAGAGGGTGGTGTTTAGTCGGACGGTACCAGCCCAGACACTCACCTCACGTTTTCCTTTGGAGGAGTGATACAAAATGTATGGCGCGGAATCTCTAGCTCGTTCTGTTTCCCTCAACACGTTTTCATCTTCATTGCGTTTTTCTCTTATTGGCATCCTGACTGACGCCTCTGGTCCCGGGTGGCCTCGCCCAACCACTCCGTCCGTAACTGCTACTACTCTCCGCCACTCTCTACTTCGCCACTCCTTCGCTTCGCTGTCGCTCACCCTCTGCTGTGGAGCGCGAAAAGAAGAGCGTGAAGCGGACGGTAAAAGCGCGTAGCTTTGAAACGAGTGCAAGGGGAGAGAGGAATGAAAATAAGGGAGATTTCGAGTAGAAGGGAAAGTGAAAGCTCGGGTGTGCGAGACCGGGAAAGGAGAGTGGCGCTCACCGCCACCACCACCACCACCTCTCAGGTGAAGTGGCGGAAGGTAGACAGACGGACAGCTGCGGGCGCAGCCAGCCGCGCCCCTGGTGAGACACACCTTTCATCAAAATTCCGCGCACCTCCACAAATTGCTGCTCCCCACTCTCTCTCCTCGCTCTCTCCCCCTCCCTTGTCGCTCCTTTACGCCGCTCTCTCTCTCTCTCTCTCTCTCTCTCTCTCTCTCTCTCTCTCTCTCTCTCTCCTTTTGCTATGCGGTGATGCGGCGCCGTGCTGGGCTGGGGCCGGGCGATCCGTTCCCACGGTAAAAGGGGGGAGGGGGAGGGAAAGCTGCCTGCCTGGCTGATTTTCACCCCTGAAGAGAGGGAGAGAGAGAGAGAGAGAAGGCAGTAGTGTGAGGCGTGAGGTCGGCAAGGTGAGCAGTTGTGGCGCTGCCTGGCCGTGAGTCGTGAGAGGCTGTTCCACTTCCGCCACGTCCCGCCACTCCCCGCCACGCCCCGCCCCTCCACGCCGCGCCACGCCACGAGTAGTCAGTCGCTCCTGCCGTGAATACTACAACGCGGCATTTACTGCTGGAGTGGGTGAAGTGCGGCCGCCGCTGCCGCGACTCGTCCGCCGTTCCAACTCTGTGTGCCTGCTCGCCAACAGTTCACACGTCCGCGCCCCGCCACGCCCCACCCTTCAGCTCACACACACGGTTCCGGGGCCGAAAGTACTGTCCGTAGTAGTACTATCCCGAGTTGGGGCCGGGAGTGGCGTGGCGGGGTTGGTCGTGTGCTGTCAGGCAGGAGTACCCCCAGGGTGCGGAGCGGGGGCAGGGGCGGGGCGGGGGGCTTCGAGTGAAAAGGGGATGAGGGGGCGGGTAGAGCGATAGTGGCGCCGGCGCCGGGGGTTTGCTTGCGCCGCTGCCGCTCGTGGATATTAACAAAGTTTGACCCTGCGCGGCCGCAGCGGCGGCGCGCGGGCTTGCGGCACGGCCCGGACTGTGCGGTCCAGCGAGACTGGCCGGCGGGACTGTCCGCAGCAGCAGCAGCGCGCCGTGCGTTGTCCGGGTGACGCGCGGCTCCCTCTGCTACTGACTTTGGAGGAAACGTGTTTTCAAATGAAAGCTCCGCCCGGCTGCTGCCGGACCATTTTTGTACCTGTTTTCCGCTGAACCAATACAAATCCACGCCCAACCTAGAAAAGCTCTCTTCGCCATTCTGACGCTGGCGCGGTGGTGTGGCAGGTCAGCGGCGAGGATGCTATGGGCGACGGTGTGCCTTGAGCCGGCCGGGGGCGGCAGGGGTGGCGGGGTGGTTCCGTCCCCTGGCTGCCCCCGCCGCCGGTAACGCTCCCCTATACTGCGCGTATGGTTTCCCCCCTTGGCACACGCTGCATGCGGACTGCGGTTTGAATCTGCTGTGGCGTTTCCGGTGCGGAGCCAAGAGGGATGGGGCTGCGAGAGGGCCCGGGGGGGAGGAGGAGTTCATTCGCCCGGAGGCCGTGCCAGCAGGCAGCCAGTAGCAGCCGGGAGGTACAGTACAGTACATGCAGCAGCCGGAACTCGGGCTCCCGGAGCCGGCTGGGGCTGCGGGCGCGCGGCGCGTCCGGGGCCGAGGGGGCTGGTGGGGGTGGCGCTGCTGCTGCTCCGGAGTTGTGCGCTTGCAGCAGGCGCCCCCGACACTGTCCCATTCGCTGCAGCGGCGCAGTAATTATGACACCATTCAGCGGGGACGACGACGGGCCGCCGCCGAACACCTCGTCGCACCTGCAGCAGCAGCAGCAGCAGAGGGGAGGGAGATAAAGAGAGGCAAACGAGTCGCCCGCCCCGACACGTCCCCCACCACGCCGCCCCGCGGCCACCTACCTCTCTTTTGTTTCCTTTCTGACATCTCTCTGCTGCTCGGTGAATTTTACGCGGTGGCATCAATGTCAGGCGTGCGGCCTAGCGTCCTCAATTTTGGGTCGCTGGTTAATATGCCTATTTCTTTTTCACCTGTTTTGTGTGTCTGCAAATATGCAGGATTCTCGCGACTACTACACACACACACACGGTAGCATGGGGAAGCGGTCAGAGACAGAGAGAGGGAGAGGGAGGTGGGGGGCTTGAATTGCTAATACCGTACCGGGGCGCGCCTTTCCACCGGCGCCTGGAGCCAAGTGTACGCCAGACAACGGGCTGGCCGACGGAAGTTGCCCCCCGGGCCCTCCCCTCCTGCACCTGCCCTCCGCTCCCTTTTGTCCGGCTTCTTGATAATGCGCGGAACGCGGCGGCTGGCGCACCAAGTGACACACGCCACACGGTGCGTAGTGCCCCTCCCTTTCCCCTCCCCTCTCCTGCTGCTTTGCTACCCTACACCCCCCCC
>NW_026267250.1:811186-812156 GCF_000697945.3 Frankliniella occidentalis | reverse complement strand
AATATTTTGTGGTAGCATGCGGGGATTAGACCACCATTCAAAAAGAATTTCCCGAGCCGCCCGCTTGGCCCCTCCCCTACAGGAGTCGTGTGACCCCCCGCCCCTCTCAGCTCCAAGTCTATACTTTTCCCAATAGTTTGCAGAGGTTGAAACAGCACCTTTGTCACGGTTTGTTTTCGCTTTTGACAAGGTTGACTCAATCGGCTGCAAACAAGCCAAACACGACGTGAGTCGCGGTCATTTTCATCCCGAAGTCGCCCTGTTTGCTCCGTCGCGGGCCTCTTACCGCCCCCTCGTTCTTCCTTCTGGAAAGTTTGGCGATATCGCTCTTGTAGAATCTTTCTCGCTAAGGAGATTGTGAAATAAAGGCTGGGCGCTACAAATCAAACTTTTCGCAGCCTGTGCCTGCTTTTTTCCCCGCTCAGCCGGCTCCTCCTCACTCCATTAAGTCTGACGCTCTGCGCAACATTTAAAACGAATCATGATAGTTTGACGATCGACGGGCGAAAGATTGAACCGCGTGCTGCCTTCGAGGAATTGCGCAGCAACATGAACATTTAAGTGTGTTCGACCACCCAAAACTATCGTTATTGAAGGTTGGCCATCTTGGCCATTAATCTTATGACATTAATTTTTCCACGGCGGTGCTCGATAACTTTTTCTTTCTCGGACAGCGCAAGGAAGTAATTCCTGTGTGAGGGCGAGAACGAACACCTAGACTGGTATGGTGCACGCACAAGGTACACCAGCACGCTCCCCCCCCCCCCCTACAGCCTCCCTCACACACTGGCACACACGCGCGCGCACACACACTCACACATACATACACACACGCATGCACACCCACACAGGCGCGTTAGTCCGTGCGCCGTCCTATTACACGTCTAGCCGCCTAGACGGCCTCATCTCGCCCGGGAGGGCCCAGGAGCGCCAGAGGCGGGCCCTATATGAGCCCCCCATCTCTCTCCCC
>NW_026267250.1:802462-811136 GCF_000697945.3 Frankliniella occidentalis | reverse complement strand
CCCGCGTGTTACACCGCACACAAACACACACACACACATGCGACAGAGGAACTCTCATGTTTATTCAGAATTCTTACAATGTGGCCCAGGGCAGGGAGAGCGGCGGGGCCACCCATATAGGCCAGCAGTGTGTCGCGCGTACTCTGCAGGCGCGACGTCGGAGAGAGAGAAGGGGCGGGGGTAGAAAGCGGGTCTACTCCAGTGGGAAATGACGTTTCCCTTTCTTTTGCTGCTGCTTAAAAGTAATAATGAAATATTTGTAGGCCCTAAAGCCTCCTGGGGTGGTGGCCGAAGTGGAATAAGGGGGTTAAGGGCCGGGGCTCGACGAGTTGGTTTGATTGCCCTCTTTCAGGTGAAATGAAACTGAGTCGGTCTCTCTGAGTACTTTGAAAGTTAACTGTGAAAGTGTGTGCTTATTCTCCTGAAGTCAGACAGGTTGTTTTTTTGGTGGCCCTGCACGAGAGAGAAAAGTAATCGTCACATGAGTCACTCGTATATTTCCGTGACTATTTGTGCCTGTATGTAGAACACTACGTAGAACACATGTGAAGTGAAAGTGGGTTAACCTCTCCAATACCGGACTGAGTCAGCGAGAACAGCACCCTTGAGCATACGGTGAATAGAGTTCGTTCGCGGGAACGCGCGCGCATGTGCGCATGTGTGTATGCGATGGGGAGAGAGAAAGAGACCGCGCGCTCAGCGCAACTTTGAAAGAGAAGGTGTGGGTCGTGGGCGGGCGTTCTCACACTTTGAAGCAGTCCAGCCACATATTCGCATATGCAAAAGCCTGAAGTAGGTCAGCCTTTGCCTTTGGCGGGCCAACATTTCACTCCCAACTTTTGGGATAGGTCCTGGCTACGCTGTTTCTATACATATACATTTTTTTAGGGGAAAGCGGTGGCACAGCACACGCAGGGCTTAATGATATTTTCAAAAGACTACCAGCTTTTTCCCTTCCCTATTTTGGCCAATTCCCCTCCCACTCCCTCCCTCCCAACATCCTCGTCGTTTCCCTCCGTCGGCCAAGCATTTTCGCCTCGATTTTGCGGCGTCTTTTGGGTTGAGTTGCAGTCGTCCTTTCCGCAGTGATGTGGACAGCAGCCAGTTTGGGTGGGGAGAAAAGAAATATAGTGAAAGGGGTGAAAGGACACATGGATTGCCATGGGAAGGGTGGGGTGGCGGCGGGAACGACGTGGTGTGGTGGGGCGGGGGGCGACATCGCCGGATGGCGGTCCGCATAAAATAGGGGAAAAATAACCTTAGGGGAGGCTTGTAGTCGAGAGGGACCCTGGGTCCCGGCCCGTCCCGTCGTCCCCCGCGTCGTCAAGTGCGAAAATAGGCCACGGCTGCACACGCTGCTGCGGCGCGGTCCGGTGCCTCTCCCTGGAACCCACACTCCCTCTCCCGGTTTCTTTTTACTAGATACGGAGTAGTTTGTTTTCTTAATTTTTCTTCGTACTTTATCCCTATAAGTCTTGTGGAGCCGCATCGTCCCAAACCACAACCCCTCTTATCTAAAAAAAAATGTATTAAAAAATCAAAGAAAATAAAATTTCAGGCAGCAAAGGGACTGATAAAAATGCCGGGCGGGTAATGAAATATACAAATGGAAATAAGGGGCAAAAATAAGACTCCTAAAAATACCACAGGGGAAATATTTTGTGGTAGCATGCGGGGATTAGACCACGCCGTGGCGCAACGCGGCGTCGAACCACGTTATGTGGCGTTGCGCCCCATCGAACAGGCGGGCCGCGTGCCACAAATCCCCTCCCCGCCCTCCCCACCACTCCACGCCGCGCAGCGCCTGGAACAAAGGCCGCGTACGGTGGTGTGGCGCGGCGTAGCGAGGTGCAGACACAGAGCTGGATCAAGATCTAATCCGCTGCGTCCACGACAGCGCCACCCCCTTTATCTCTCTCTCTCTCTCTCTCTCTCGTGCTATCCCTTTCCCGCTCACCCCCGTCTCATGCATCGGGGCTGGTTCCGTTGAATGGAAGCCCCCCTATCTTTCCTCGCGCACCTCTGTTGGAAAAAGGAATTCTTCTGATTTAGTCGGGTTTACTTTTGACTAAATTCTCAAAGTTTTCTCTCGGTGATTTTTGACTGATGTCAAAACATGAAGAATGATTCTCATCAATTTTTAATTGTATTGGTGCCCACACTACTTCCAATCGTTCAGAAAAAAAAGAACAACACAAAAACAAACAACACACAAATTTAAAAAAAAATCAAACAATAATGTTGAATCGGATTGGGGGGGGGGGGGTTGGTTTGGTTGGTTCGTGCAGAATAAATGGAGCGCATTCCCCCCCGCGACCTTTTCCAACTCCCAACGTACGCTGCGTATATTGTGATTGAATAATTAATAACTCGGGGCTGTAAATCAATGACGTTTCCAACCGCGGCCTTCGCGGCCTCGCGGCCACCGGGACTGGACAGCCATCTGGTCCCCTCTCTCCCTATTGTCAACATTAACCCTTCCCCATTCATAATGTGGCGTTATTGGGAGAGCGGACGCGCTTATTCGCAGAGTAACACACACACACACACACACACACCACAGTACCACAGCGTACGCCGCTTGCTCCCACTGGGGCAATGAGTATTTTGGTTGCCATTTTTCCTCCCTTTTACACAGTGGTTTCCCCTACTTTTTCCCGGGGGATATGATAAATTTGTCGTTCGACGCGAGCCGAAAAAAAAAAAATAGAACGGAAGTTTAGTCGTGTGTGTCGTATGGTCGTGGACCGTACTGCCCTGTGTGTTCTGTGTGCGCAGAGCGGCGCAGAGGTCGCACAGTCCATGTGTCTGTGCACACCCTGGTAAAAGGAGCGGGGTAGGGGTGGGAGGGAGAGGCACAAACATCCTGAATAGGGTTGCGAAATTACCGGTAACAATCAATGTTACCGTAAATTACGGTAAAAATCGTAATTTACCGGAAATTTTGGAAAAATTGGAAAAATTTAATTTGAAGCAGAAAAATTGGCAATATACTATTTCTTGGCGATCGAAATTCGTGTGAACTGCCTAAAAAGTGACGGAATAGCCGGTCTTAGCTATACTTATTGGAATATTTGTGTTTTTCATCTTGTTCTCATCAACATCAGTTTTATATAGAGTTACCAGAAGTACACCTATAAAAATCGTTATCTAAAGCTATGCCTTTTAAACTTCAGAATAATGACAAATATGCTATCTGGTCTATAAAAATTGACTTAAAAGGTGATAATATGCCATATTTACTATTCCAAATGTGACTTTTGCTTCTGAAAAGTGAGTTTTTAACTCATTTTGTAGGGTTATTATTACCGTTTTTTTCAACGTTACCAAGCTTTTGGTAAATTACCGTAAATTACCAATTTTTCCGGTAACGTTACCGGTAACATTACCGGCCGTCGCAACCCTAATCCTGAATGGATGGGATGAGTTATTGTTCAATGGCCAAAGACTAACCTTAATTCCGATTGATTAGGGGACCATTCAGGCAGCGCAGACCGACCCGACCCTCCGCCCCGCCAACCCCCTTTGCCCGGCCGCCGGCAGAGCGCCGATAAAACAAACCCATTTTTAGTCCCTCTCTCCGCTGCCCGCCCGACCCCACACGGTCCACTACACCGCGCTCACCATGCGGTTTGAAAAATATTTTTTGTCGCTGATATCGATAAAGCTTCCTCTCTCTCTCTCTCTCTCTCTCTCTCTCTCTCTCTCTCTCTCTCTCTGGCCTCTCTCTCTACACAAGAGCGCCAAATTGTAAGAAACAAAAAAACGCGGCGTCGGGGGGTTGGGTTTTACGACGAGAGGTTGAATGGCGTTAATGAAGACGCGTTGTCGTTATTTTTGCTGGTGATCCGACGGCGGGTCCGGTCCAGAGGTCCGGGGTCAAGCCTTGCTGCGTTGTGGAGTCCGGGAGGGAGTGGAGGAGGAGGAGGAGGAGGCGGAGGAGGAGGAGGTCGACGATACAGTAGCTCTGGGACCGGGGCCAGCAACACGGCTCCCCGGGGGAAGCAGGACGAACCCGACCGAACCAGTCGGCGGATGCGCACGGGACGGGGGGACAAGAGACGCGCGGCTTCGCAGCCTTCTCTCTCCAGCTCGCAGCCTCCACGAGGACGCTGCTGCTGGAAATGTCCTGGGCGTCCGCAAGATTTCATACACATACCACACGCAATCCCTTCTCCCTCGCCCCTCCTCCCCGCTCTTCTCTGATTCTTTTGAAAGATGGCGGGTGCGAGCGTGATGGAACAAAACAAAGTAAAAAGGCAGAAAATGTATAACAAAAATATTGGAAAGGAAAATAATCTTATTTTTCTTTTCGAAATCCGTCATTGTATCTGCTGAGCACGTGTGCGCTGCTGCCCGGGACGTGACGGTGCGGCGGGGCGTGGCGCGGCCGCCGCGGGCACTGCGGGGGTCAGATCAGAGGGAGAGAGAGAGAGAGAGAGAGACGTGTCCTCTGCAAGGAGAGGGAAGAGTACGCATCGTAGAGGGGCGCAGTAAACCCCCCTCCCCCTGTCTACCCCCCGGCCGCCGGCCAGCAGCAAGAGACCCGGGGCGTATTTTCCGCGCGGTTTGATCCGGAGGTACTTCCCCGGGCTTTATTTCCGGGAGTCCGACGCCGCGCCATCAGGTCCTCAGGAATGGGGAGGGGGTGAGAAAGGAAGCAAAAGGTGTTGTGGCTCTTCGCCGCTCCCCCGCCTGCCACACCGCACCGCGTGCTGCGTGCGCCCAGACAGTTACCGGCTGAGGAGAGCGCGACGCAAACCGCAGAGCCTTCTGGTTCGTTTTATCTGTGGCATGGGAACGGCCACGAGGTAAAAGGTGGGGGGGGGGGGGGGGTTAAATTGTGATAACTTCGTTGCTTCTTGGATTTGTTGTGCTCGCTGCGGCACTTACTCTATCATCATAGTTTATCGCTCGCAACAAAAAGTACTACATTTTTTTTTCAAAAGTTATTGTTTTTTTTCCCTATTTTTTGAAGGTAATGGACGAGGATTTTTTGAGCTGTTTGAGTTGGTTTAAGGATACGTGGTTTTTTTCTTTATTTTCGCGGTCGCCTGTCGCATCTAAAGCAGACGCTGTACGGGTCTGCCTTTACGCCCCTCGGACGTCAGGGTTCCGCTCCGGCGCCACCCCCTACCCCAACAACACTCTCCGCTTACACGACCTGCTTCTCTCTTGATCACGGCCGTACATGACGTCGTCTCCAAGGTGGGAAGCACCTGGTCACTTATCCTGTATATAATTTTTTTCTAAAGCTGAGATCACACATCAAGCCCCCCGCCCAAAACCTGAATACACCCCGTTTAAACGTCCCTTCTAGTCTTTCCTGCTGCTGTTTTGCTGTTTTAACAAACACACGACGCAATAATGGGGCCACTTATGGCTGTAGACGGGTCTGGGGACCCGGCTGATGAGGACGCAATCACTGGACTGGCTAGCTGGTCGTTAGTTTGAGCAGCAGAGGTGTGTTTGTGTGCGTGGGTGTATGTGTGTGGGGGTGGGTGTGTGTGTCCGGTTCGTGTAGTTCTGTTGCTGCTCGTTAGGGTTGCCCCGGCGGGTGGCTGGCTGGCTGTCCGTCCGCCTGGCCTGGCTAGATGGCCGACGCTGGGCGTAGCGAATTACGAGAGGCGCCTTATTTAGATTAAACGCTCTGCTCCGTGTGAGCGGGTAAAAGGGCAGGGGATAGGGGAAAAGGGTTTTAATGAGCGAACCTCTTTTAGAGCGTGTGTGGAGTGTGTGAACGCGCGCGCTCTGCAAAACTAGAGTTATATATAGTTTATTTGAATTGGCCATGTAGTTTAAAGGAGTGACTCTTTGGAAAGTTTGAACTGTTACAACTTGAAACTGTCATTCTGATGTTCTAGAGTCATGGATTTTCAGAGTGTGTGGTATGCGACCATAGTCAAATGGGGCACCACGATCATTGCTCTCTCGTGCGTACGTTCAGAGCTGTTCGCCGGATCGAGGGGTAGCCTAGCCGCAGCCTCAGCCGCGCGACCTCACCGCACGCCGCGGTCCTTTGTCCGTATAGCCCCGCCTATGCCTGCTGTCCGATCGCTGTTTGAAGCCCCCCCCTCCCCCCACATGGCTCCCCTGGCCCCAGCCCGCTTTGCTGTGTGGGGGATTTGAGGACAGAGCCCGCCCGCCTTTGTGGACCCCTGCTGCTGCTGGCCGGGGGTCTTGTGCCCGAGCACAGCGCGGCGGTCCCCACTGGGGGACCAGACCGCCCTCTCAAGCGCTATTTCCTTTTTCGATATATTATTTATATATTCCCGCGACCTACCTTATCCTTGCCATTTTTACCGTGATATTCTAATTTGCCCCGTTATATTTGGCATATTATTACTATTCAAATTTACGCTGTGCATGTTTAGGTTTTTTTTTAAAAAAGATTGTTACTACCGATCTTTGACATACTTGCTCAATTTTTACTAACTGCGACAATGACGATGCGGTGGGTGCTGTGGACGAGGGTGGAGGCAGAAAGGGTTCCTGCCGACTCGGGAGTCAAAAGGCTGCAGGGCCGTCGTTACGAACGTGATGGGCGAGGAAGGGGAGGGGGGAGGGCTGGGGCGGAAAGGAAGGGAAGGACACAGACATACTACGTGCAGCGAGTCTCGGGGCGCACGCGCTGCTGCAGTAGTGGCGCGGCTGCACCCCCTTTCCCCCCTCCGTGCCGCTACATTTGTATTGTGCTGCACGGCCGAGTGACCTCCCCCTCCTCCCCCCTCTTCTCCGCTTTCTTTTTCCGTCCGTATATAGTACCCTTCCCCCTTGCGCCACGCTGCGCTGCGCCGCGCGGATCTGTCAGCCGGTGAATGCGTACACAACAGTACCGCAGCGGCACGGAGGCGAGGCGCTCGCGCGCTGGAGCCGGAGAAGAGTTTCCATCGCGTCGGCCGGACAGGCGGGGAAATTGGGTCTGAAGCGGTGGGGGAGTAAGAGCAGGAGCAGGGAGAGACTGTGAGGCCAAAGACCTGGCACTGTGCCGCCATAGTTCGTATATATAGAGCATTCCGTTGCTCCTACTCTGCCTATCTTGCTCTCTCTCGCTCTCTCTGCTGCTCTGCCCGAACGAACGGTCCACTGCAAAAAAGTACGGTTAGCGATTGACTCCCATTTTTCTTTTTTTTTCTTTTTGTTTTGTATTGCGTTTTCCTCGCGCGCGTTTAAAATAACGCAAAGAGAAAGACCTGTCGGCGAGTGGGAGATTAAGCAGCGCGGGAAGCGGCGGGCCCCCGCGTGATGAACGTTTAAACTGCTGGAGGTCGGAGAGAGAGAGAGAGAAAGGGGAAGGGGGGGCGAGTGGGGTTAGCGCCTTATTTTGCGGTGTAGCCCCGAACAACAGGAACATAAATACATATCGCGGGGAGCGAGCTTTAATTTTGAGCCGTCGTCGTCGAGACCGCTGCGCCGGCGGCGGCCGAGAGAGAGAGAGAAATATACGAGCGTAGCAGCTAACGGACCTTTAAGAAGAGTCTGATGCGGGGGGCGTGGGCGCGTACGCTTTACAAGTGTTACAGCAGCTTCGCGGCAAGGAGGGGCGGGGAGGGCGCGCCCAAAGAAGTAAACGGGCCGTGTAACTGCATCGTAACGATGACTGTCGTGCCGGTGCTGCCGAGGTTTAGAGTGGTGCTGCTGATGTGTTTATCGCCACCAACGTCACTGGGGAAAAAATATGCGTAAAGGTTTAACGGGAAACTTGTTTATGAGAAATTCTTAAATTAAATGACTCAATCATGTTGTGGAATTACAAAAGACACTTTGTATCATCGACCTCGACGATCAGGAATAGGCTGTTGCGATTTTGGGACACCTTTCGTGAATTTCCATTAACATCGTTTGTAAATCGAAAACTATGCTTACTACTTTTCTCTCGTACATTTCCCTCGATAATTTTTTACGGCAGCTGAAAGAAAAAGCGAGTTGAACTCTGTGAATCAGACACGGTGTTTTTGTCCGGTTTCAAGCGGACGCCGGCCGGGCTACTTAGTTACCGTTTGATATGTACGTGAACAATTACAACACGCGGGGTGTTGTTTGTTGTATGGATGCTGTGCATGCTGTGCATCGTGGCTGAGCTACTCTGTGCCTCATTATTGGCGTGCGGCGCTCCGCTCCGCTGCGCTGCGGTGCGTGAATGGGAATAGGCCGCGTGACCCGACCAGGAGGAGGGGGGCCGGGGGCAGTGACGGGTTGTAATGCCATTCCACGTGAGGAATGCCGCTGTGTAGCGGTTTCACTTGTGTGTGTGTGTGTGTGTGTATGTGTGTGTATGTGTGTGTGTGGAAAGGGGGGATGGGAGGTGAAACGAATTCAAAACACACATACACACACACACACACATACATACTTTCTCTCCACATCCCTCACGACGTGTGGATGTGGCTTGGATGGGGAGCAGTCCGCCTGCACTCCGGCGGGCGGGCCGTCCCGCCGTGCACGAGTGCGTCCGGGTTGCCTACCCGACCCGCCCGTAAGGCGCTGCACCGAGCCGCAAAGAGGAGGCCGAGCGCGGGCGATACCATGTTGTGTGTTGTACTCTATCATTTTAAGTACACCCAAAAGGGAAACAAATCGAATACACCGTATGTTCTATTTTTTTTAGCTGTGTGTCCGCCAGGAGAGACAAAGACGAACAGGGCCGCGATTTCTAAACGCGCGCGGAGCCGCG
>NW_026267250.1:796470-802159 GCF_000697945.3 Frankliniella occidentalis | reverse complement strand
TAGTGTGTCCATGTCTTTGAAATCACTATCACTACTACAATTTTTATTTTTGATTAAAATATATTGCATACCTCTGCTCTTTTCGGTGGCTATGTCTGCGGCGGCGCCTTCCCTTTGCGTCTCCCCATCACTTTTCTTCTCCCGGTAATGGAGCTCCCGCGCATCAATAATTCATCAGACCGATAATAAAATAAATCTGAAAACTCTCTCCCCCCCCCCTTTCCCCCCCCTCCCCTATTACTTGTCGCGAAGCGGACGCGGCGCCGCGAAAGTCTTTTTTTATTATTTTTTAAACTGCGCGCCAAATCGGCCGATGAAAAGGATCGTTAACGCGTGGCGCCTCCGCCGTCTGCTGGTTTATTATTTCCGGCAAAGACGCTAATGTCTGGGCAAATCAGGTGGGGCGTGACGGAGCGTGGCGGGCGTGTGGTTGCTGGTAACGCCTGTCGCCTCCTATCACAGCTCCTGTAGATTATTAGTATTTTCTCTTATGGAAAATGAGGCTTGCTGCCGGTTCAGACACGAGCAATTTCGTTGCCGTAACACATTTTTTTTTATTTATTTCTCGTTTTTTTTCTATTTATCATTTCGCTCACAGGCGGCGCGAGCTGCTGCTCGGCCGGCCTATGTTCCTCTAGTCTTGAAATAAATTATAACGGTGCATGAGCGCGGGCGCGATCGATTTTGATTAAAGAATGAGGTCAACGACGCCGCGCCGCGCCGTAGCGTACGGACGGCTACGACGTCGGAGCCGCGCAAGAATTATGGACGTCATGGCTTTGACGTGTGTTCCGCGGATAGGATACAACCCTTGTCCATCAATAGACCACCGTGGGGTAAGAGAGAGGGGGGCAAGTGCTGTATATAGTGGGACACGTGTCGATGCCCGGCTCGCTGGGGGGCGACTTGCACCGGAGCAATTATGCAGCGTTACACGTATGTGCTCTCCCCCCTCTCTGCTTCCCCCCCCCTCTCTCTCTCTCTTCTCTGCCCCGCCGGCGACGATTTCCTACTGGGCGTGACGTGCGTGCACAGCAGTGGGTCACCCTCCTGCGCAGTCGTGTCCGGCGCGGACCTCCCTGTGCCCTGCCTCGGCCACACGTCCGCGCACTTTGTGACCTATCGAGAAGTGATATCGTGATAGAGATTGATCTGGTTCGATGATTGCCGCGTCACGTGATGATGTGCCCGCGGTAACTCATCTATGGGGTGCATCAATAGCAAGTACCGGACTTGTGCTCCACGTTTTCCCCCTACAGTCGCCCTTCTATACCCCACACACATACGCCCTTGCACCACAGTCCCATCAACATCGTAGGGGGTGGCAACCCCAGGCTGGCTAACAGACGCATGCATACATTCATATCGGCTATGGTCGTGCCATGCAGTTGCCCTGCTCTCTCTCCCTCTCCCTCCCTCCCCCTCCCCTCCCCCTGGTCTCACTCCCTCTGCCCCCCTCTCTTTCTCTCTGCACATACCCATAACACAACATGCAGGCCGGGAGTGGAATTCCAAAGAGGGCGAGAACACGTGTCCTAGTTCATAGTGAAGGTACGTTTCAACATTCATGTAAAGAATGTTTTGACTCTTTTAAGGTAAAAAATAACCACAAAAAAAAAAAACGCGTGGAGTGCTAAAATCGGCCTCTAAAAAGTCTGCGGAATATTTTCACGGCCCTACCACTCCTCCGCAAAAAAAGAAAAGAGCAACATATTGTAATCGTCCCCGGAGAAGAGAGGTGTTTGTGTTAGGACGTGCTGCGTGCTTCTCTTCGAATGACTGCACTAAATTAATACAGCAAAAATTTTTAAAAATTCTGTTTTTTTTAATCATATAAATCTTAAGCTTACATTATTTCCCTTATTTTCATACCCCGCAAGCGACCTTTTTTTTCTCACACAAACGTTGTCCTCAAATCGCGCCGAGTCTATTTTGCTTTCTCGCGCACCACAGTGCACACGCTACGTCCGCACATACACACACTCTCGCTCTTTCTCTCTCTCACTCTCTCTAAAGCACAGGATGGGGGGCGGTCAGGCTTCTCCCTGGTGCGAGAGAGACAGACAAACAGTCATCATCACGCGCGCAATCCGCGAGAGCAGAGCGCGCCCTCCAGTAAGTGGCAAAACAAACTGGCTGCTCTTGGTGGGGCGGGCGGCGGTGGGGCGGTGGCGTGGCAGGAGTTTATGATTGATGGTGGGCGAGTGGATGAACGGCGGCGCTGCGGCGGCGGAGCGACTCGTCAATGGGGCTGGAACGAGCGCCGAGCAGGGCCACTCCGCGGCGACAGATTGCACGGAGTCTTCTTCTCCAACTTGAGGCGGGGGCGAGCATGATGTTGGCGGTGGAGACGCGGGGCCGGCACTCCTTGCAGCAGATAGCTCCCTCCTCCTGGAGGTGCGGCGCCCCGGCTCCGGTGGGCGGTGGTGTGCTCGCTCTCAGAGTCCCTTTCTCCACCGCCGCCGCGCCAAACAAATAAACACAAAACGATGCGGGGGAAATGAGAAACTCGGCGGCACAAAAGGAGACTTGCGGGGCGCGAGACAAAGAGGCGTATTAGTGGGGGACGGAGCCAGTGCCCCGTGTGAGCGTGTGTGTATGTGTGTGTGTTCGAGCGTGTGTGTATGAGCGTGTGTGAGCGTTGCTAGTGTGGGGCCAAGAGGAGAGATAGCGAGTTTGTTAAAGTTCCTAGCAAATACCGCTCTCTATTCACTGAACCTTCCCCTTTTACCTTGCGAAATAACCGCGTCACCTTCAACCAGCAATCGCCACGCTCGCATCACAAGAATATGTCGGTGGTTCCGCAATAATTTTGTACGGCTTTCCTCCCATTTTGGTTTTGTTTTTTGTGTTTTTGAAGCTGTAAACGCGGTGAGAGGACACCAGGGCACATTTTTGAGAGAGTCTGTTGCTCCGGCCATTCGGACGTTTTTAGTCGTTTATGCAAATAGGGACGAGGAGGTCTCAGGTTGCTCTGCGAGCTGCAGCGGCGGCGGTCGCGGCAGTGCCGGAGAGGAGCGAGCAAGGGGAGGCGGGGAGGAGCGAGCAAGGGGAGCGGGAGGGGCGCGCCGCGCCGTCCGGGACGGAGGAAAACAAGTTATCTCGCGGAAGCCGAAAGATATTATGGAAACATTGAGGAGAGTAAACAGACTGGAAGTGTTTGTTTAAAATGTCGAAGGCGCCATTATCGGAGGTGGGGAATAGTCGAGGGGAGAGCTGCTGCCGCTGCCGGGGAGACTGATAGGGAGGGAAGAGGGTGGGGGGATACCCTACCGCCCCCGCTTCCCACCTCCCTTCTCGCAAGGTGCACTTTCTACAACTTTACAAAATTTATGGCAAATTTCAATTACTAACACCATTTCAAATTGTACATTTTGTAATGCTAATTAATTGTAGGGTGATTGAGTCGAATTTGCAGTTTTCAACTGTAAATTACGAGTAAGCCGCCAACTCCTTACAATTATGACGTAACGCTTTTTTTGAGTATCCGCAGAGTTTGTGTAGTGTGCTCCGCATTCCTCTCAATATTTTACTCTCTTCTCCCACATTCCGCGCCGCTGGGCTTCAAATTGCTCCTGGCTTTTATTAATGGAGATCACGCGGATCAGGAGGATGCAAATGAAAACAGTGTGGTCTTTGTTAGTATTTTTTTTCTCTGGAGTTTTCACAGCGAATTTGCGCGTCCAGGCGATGCCCAGGGAACCTGCGTGTCTAGTGGCAATAAAAGTGCGCCTCTTCGTGTGTGGACTTCAGGCCAAAGAGACGAGACAGACAGAGACGGAGAGATGTGGACCGTTATAAATGCCTGGTCACGCTCGTCTCTTTACTGTCTGAGTTCCCGCGCACTCCGAGCGAGCCGCCGTAGCTCTCGCGACGCAAAAGGAATGGATTTGAAGCCGTCCGCCGCCCTCTCTCTCTCTCTCCATCTGCGGCGCAGCGGCGCGAGTCAACAGACGTGACCCCGCCGTCCATTCGGCACGGTCTGTTGATTTAAACGCCCCGCCCGGAGCGCGCGCGCGCGCCTTCTTTTGAAGGGCCAATCAAATTAATTTAAAACTCCTTCTCTCTAATCAGGACAAAAGGACGATGGCGCGAGAGGTTTTTGCTGTGCTGGCTCGCGCGCGCTGGCTTGAGAAATCTGTGCCGGTCGAGAGAAAGAGAGAGAGAGAGAGAGATCGGATCGGAAGAAAAACCACGGTACTTATCGGCAAAGTTGTCCGTAGAGAAAGAGAGAGACGGAAGAGGGAAGCGAGGGCAGAGATCGAGGGAGGGAAGTTTCTTTGCCGTCCAGCATCCAATGATCTTCCTATTGTTTGATGCGAGAGGCCCGGGCCGGGGCCGGTGGTGCCTCGGCCTGTATTTGTGTTGCGGCAACTTTGAGTAACGCCGCTCCTCTGTCCCCGTCGGCGGGGGAAGCGAAAGGGGGAGGGGGGCGATTCTGATTCATCTGGTCGCTCGCCGAGAGAGAAGTGTTTCTGCATTTGTTTGACTCGATTTCCATCTCTAGGAGAGTGGGAGAGAAAGAGAAGCAGGACACAGAAAACGAGGAACCGCCGCGCTGGTCGTCGTTCGGGTCGGGGGCTGAGGCGAGGCGATATATAGAGAGCAAAGCGAGTAGAGAGAGAGAGAGTGAGAGAGATCCAACAGTGGGGCGGTGAGAGAGATGAGGGGGATAGAGGGAGACAAATAGACGAGGTGCGACTGCTGGTTGCCATTAGGTGATGAGTTGGTTGCTCGCAGTCGCCCGAGCCAGTGTCACGGAGCCCAGTGTGAATGGAGCTTGTTGATGCCCTGTGGCCTTTTCTTTCAGGACCTTCAAAAAAGGAGAGAAAAAAGTAAAACGAGATTTTTCAAAGTGTAATATTTTAATGGGTGTTTTGTTTCCTTCTGGTTTCAGGCACGAGGTACGAGCTGTACTACGTCCGCGACGGCGTGGTCAACACGTACGCCCTGAGCTTCAAGGTCCCCGTCCAGGCGGCCATCCAGAACCTGACCTTCCACTGGCTGGCGCTGGCTAAGCATCCGGTGAGTAGTATACGTGTGGCATTCTGACGATACATGGAAGAGTAGTACAGCTCGCTGAAACAAAAAAGTATATACGATGCAATATAAATTGGGGATATGGCCATCTTCGTTAGGAAAGCTCAGCAAACAAAGTGAGCTGGAGGTCCTGCTCGCGCTCGCTGCTGCTAAGCCCCTCGAGGGGCTGTGTCGCCCTCTTTAGTTGTATTACCCCCGACTATCCGGCTCTTTCTCCTCATCCTCATGAGGACGGCCATGTCGAAGCTCGGCGGAGGCCCCCCCTATTGTGCTGTGCACTGCGCCACTCCCCGCCACTCAGAGAGACAGAGAGAGACGAGAGACACTCCTCGGTTAAATATCCTGCGCGCTGCTGCGAGAAGGACTCGAATAAGCCCCTCTGCAGCACGCGCCCCCGGCCAAGTATATTTCTCTCTCCTCCCCCGCTCTGCCCTCTCACCCTCTCGCTCTGTCCTCCCTCGCTCTGCCCTCTCGCTCTCATCCTCTCGCTCTCTCCTCTATCGCACTCGCCGAGCCTCCCGCCGCGCTAAGGCCCGCGCCAAAGGTACAAGGGTTGCGGCAATGAATTAATCTCTCGATTAGGGTACATTACGCGTTCACCTCCCCCCCATCCTCCTCCGCCCGCGCCACCCCCCGCGGCCCACCCGCA
>NW_026267250.1:792990-796295 GCF_000697945.3 Frankliniella occidentalis | reverse complement strand
CCCCCCCTCTCTCTCTGCACTGCTGTGGTTTTGCACAGAAGTGCCCCCCCCCCTCCTCCTCCACTACCACGCTTCGCCACGCCATCGACGCGACGCGCCGCCGCCGCGGCGTTTGACCTAATCGCCGCCTAATTGTGCGGAGGCTGCCTGTTGTGGTCCTCTTGTCGTCGTTTTCGTTGTTGATGTTGTCGTTGGATCAATAAACGCCCCATCGTTGTCGCGCAGCTTAGCCAGGAGTAAGTGGTGATCGCTCATACGCGGCCAATTAGGGTATTCCATTGGGAAGACAAAGGTATTTAGCTTAGTTCTACCTTTAAAAGGAACTAAAGGTTTAGCACTTTTAGCGTCTGGTGCCCCTGGAAAGGCACGATACTCTGAGCTGCACTTTTACTTTCCAGTCTTTTTTTTTAGCCGATAGATACATTTAAAATATGTCACAATTAAACTAACAAGCGCTTTTTGTTGCATTTTGCTGGCCAGCGTTATGGTACTAAACTTAATTGTTGATGGCTGGATGGATGGGTGGATGGAGAGATGGGCACACCCAATAAAGCAGGGTTCTTGAGTCAAGTCATCTTTGAAAACAAGTAAATTTCCTAGCACAGCTCTAGCCCACACGGAAAAAAGACGTCTATTAGATGTCTAATATGCATCTTTCTCTAGACCCCCAATGGTCTCTTAGATGTTTAATCGTGTCTACCACTAGACGTCTATTATTGATCGATTGTCCACATTTACAACATCTATTAGACGTCTTTTTGTCGATGTTGAATAGATATCTACTGACAAGTATTTTACGACAAAATTTGAAAATTTGATCTGTTCGCGAGCCAACTGACTACTCCCTCTTTGGCTCTGTATTCTCCTTGGTTATCTTTGGACGTTCGAATCTGTCACTTGTGCTGGGATTAGAACCCTCAACCTTTGGGTTCGAGAGCGCGAACACTACCCCTCACCCATCGGTTGCTTCTAGGACGAGCTGTGTTGGAAGATGATATCTTTCTACAGAGATGACTAGACAGCTACGCACATCTATAGATTGTCTACTTCTAGACGGTGCATGAGAAATGACTGGGAGAGTTGGCTAGACCTTATTGTCTTTTGGTAGATAGTAGAAAGATAGTCAATAGACGTCTAGAACTTACTGGTTTAAAGACGTAGACCTTTAAGACATAGCAAAGATATCTACTAGACGTATCCGTTGCATTCCAGGTAGACCTAGACGTCATAGACTGGTGACAGATGATCTATAGATATCTTCATATCGATAGAAGTATACGTAGATCAGATATACAACCTCAAGACCGTCTATCGATGTCTACAGTATATCTATCAGTAGATGTAGACAATTTGTACTCATTTTAGATGCTCTATTGATGTCTATAGATGTCTCTAGACCGAATAGATGAACGGTAGACCATCTACCATCATCTATAGATGTCTATTTTCCGTGTGGGAGGAAATTGACTTGTTCCGAGGATATTTACTTTATTCAAGAACCTCCTTTTTTTTGGTGTAGATAGGGTGGGTGGATGAAAACAAGCAGCGGCACTGCGCTTTGCTGGGAGGCGAAAAACATGATTCCGAGCGAAGGGGTCGCTCCGCGATAGTCGAGTCGTCGTCGGGTCGCGCGGTAAAATATACAGGGAGCCTCCTGAGAACGCCGGCAAGTGTTGACGCCGATTGCGGACGTCGTCGGGGGAGGAAAGGAGGGAGGGGTGGAGACGTTGGGGGAGCAGCAGCAGCAGTGGAACATTTGCGCTCTTTTCCGCTGCTGTCGGGTCGGGGTTGGAAGTCTCCCCCCCTCGGCTCCCTGCTACGGCCTTTATCAATGGCGTTATGTCTGTTTGTCTGCGCGGGGTGGCGCCGCGTGGCGCCACGATGCTCGTTAGCATGCTTGTTACGCCCGTTTGGCGCGCGGGGCGGGGCGGGGCCGGGCGGGGCGGGCCCGCCAGGTGTAATTATCGTGTCCCGATTGTTATGTGACGCGCGCCTGCGTCTGATCCCCTCCTCCGCCTCCTCCTCTCGCCCTCGCCATCACCCTCCTTACACCGCCCCCTACACCTCCCCCCGTCCTTGTCCCATGGCCTTTACATGAACGCCCCCGGGGGAGAGTATCAGAGGGAGACTGAGACTGCACCCAAAAAAACTATGGAGGGATTTGCCTTAATTTTCAATATACTAATGTTATTCCTTCATGCCCCTATTCACGCTCCGAAGAAGTAATTTTGTTTCTTAACGTAAGGTAAGGGCGATGTTTTCCGAAAACCTTCAGCCCTATTTGGATAGAGAACTTTTCTTTTCAGGCTGCCAAAATAAGCCCTCCAAAAAGAAAATGTCCAAACTGTGTGTGCTGGGTGTCCCACTGGAGGCTCCTTTCGTGCCGTCGTTGGCCATGGCTTCTGCGTAACTATATCTCTCGAGTCGAACTCAAAGTAAAAGAATGATTTTTTGCGGGTTGTGGGCGATCACCGGGCGTGCCGCTGACCGCGATATCGCTCTCATCTACAGCCGACAATAGCGCGCCCGCAGGTGAAGGACCCCAGGCGGCCCCCCGGTGTTTTGGCTGGAGTGGCCGCCCCCGTCCCGCCCGGTCGAGCGGTCGGTGTCCGCCAATCGAACCAAACCCTGGCACGGCTACGCACACCTCTGGACTGCGTTAGAGTAAGTGCTCTCTCTCTCTCTCTCTCCCCCCCTCCCTCCCTCCATCCCTCCCTGCACTTTCATTGTAGTCGCAGGTGAGAGAGAGAGAGAGCCGTGACGGTGACTAGACTGGGGTCCGGACCCGGGCCCCGAGCCGAGCGCTCCGGGGGCAATCCTATTAGCGACTGTTGCGCCCGCTGGCCGGTCCAGCAGCGCGGCAAAAGAATGGGAGGGTGACGAGGGGGCGGGGGGTGCTGGTCGGGTGGAGGCTGGACTCCCCCCCCCCCCACTCCATTCCCCGCGCTGTTAAATATCAATCCCCGGCCTGCAAACACACACACAATATCCGTCAACGGGCACGCAGCATTAAAAATCACGTCGTAAGCAAAATCCTGGATTAATTGAAGAGGTTGGTGGGTTGGTGGTAGTCACTACCATAGTAGCAGGTAGTGGCTGCTCAACGGTAAATAACTAAGTTACGTCCCGAGGATCGCGTTTAGTGTCGTGGTGGAACGAGGAGGTTAAAACCGCGCCCGACAGGCAGGCCGCCTGCGTGTGGCTGGCTCGATTTGTTGTTGGGAGGAGGAGAGGGACCCCAGAGAGGCTCTTATATGCGTGTGGGTGAGAGAGAGAGAGAGAGAGAGAGAGAGGAGGTGGGGGGG
>NW_026267250.1:785623-786119 GCF_000697945.3 Frankliniella occidentalis | reverse complement strand
TAAAATAAAAAAACAACTGAAACAATGGCAAACTTAAACCCACTTCGCTCAGCTACCCCGTGCACATTGACTACGCACGGGCCCCTAGTTATTGGCGATAAGAGATGCGGGCTGAAATATATGCGAAATCGGCGGTGAAAGTGCGGCTGGAAAGCGGGCATAGGCATAAGTATGACGGGACGGATGGAATAGGGCGTAAGTCGGTCGGGACGGATGGGAGGGCGTAAGTCGGCCGGGAAGTGGATGCTGCTGCTGCTGCTCCTGATGAGGCCGTGTGTGCCCGCGCTGCTGCTGCGCCTCCCTGCGTCTCGTCTCTCGTCCTGCTGAATAAATAAAGGTGGTCCCGGTGGGTCCTGTGCCAGGTCCTGCGCCGGGTCCTGCCTGTGGGTCCCGCCGGCGCGCGCTCACGCCTGTCTTTGGCCTGTGC
The DNA here is from genome assembly GCF_000697945.3 of Frankliniella occidentalis. NCBI lineage: Eukaryota > Metazoa > Arthropoda > Insecta > Thysanoptera > Thripidae > Frankliniella > Frankliniella occidentalis. The sequence continues at coordinate 785,692 of NW_026267250.1, read as the reverse complement.
TGCTCTGTGGCCTGCCGGCCCGGCCCAGGCTGCTCACCCCATCCATGATGTTGTCTGAAGCCCCCCCCC
>NW_026267250.1:782437-785573 GCF_000697945.3 Frankliniella occidentalis | reverse complement strand
CGGGGGGGGCGATCGCCCCCCCTGTCGTCTCTAGATAGCCGCCTGAAAGGTAGGCAATTTGCACCACAAAACCCCTGTATGTAGGCAACCGACAGTACATCGCCCCCCCTGTCAGCCGGACCTTAATCCGCCACTGCAGCAGTCTGCTGTGTGCGACGTTATTATGAGTATCCGAACCATCCGTGCAGTTGCCGTGCTACGTTCGTTACTCTTGTCTGCTCAAGTAATTAAAAGGATTGTTTGTTTTCATCCGACGCCTTTTTTTATCTTTCTCGTCTGTGTGTATGTGTGTGTGCGCGCGAGAGAGTGTGTGAGAGACAGTGAGAGAGAGCGAGCGAGAGAGAGCGTGATGGCAGTCAGACGACACGACGGGGATCCGGCCCTGCGTCGGAAACGATCGGTGTAAAACGATGACGCGCCCGAGACGTGGCGCCCTACGCGACGTGCAAGCAAACAAGAGGCGCGGCCCTACACGACTGTTTCCCCCCTCTTGTTTCTTTTGTCTCTCTTTTTTTTTATTCCACACCTCTCCCCCCCTTTTTTTTATTTTTTTTATTTAGTTCGTTGGCACCCTTCTCACTCTTACTCGTGCCGTGCGCTGTGCCGGCCGGCCGCGCACGTCGCTCTGTCTGTCCTTGTCGTCCTTCTCCCCCGCCGCGCCCGCGTGCGTGCGAAAGTGCGTGTGAGTGCAGTGCGCGTGGGGGGCGGGGGACTGGAGTGGCAGCGGCACTGCGGAATGTGAAGGGGTAGTGGCCTCCACCTCACGCACCTCTCTCTCTCTCTCTCTCTCGCTCGCTCGCTCTCGCGCACACACGCACACGACGTGCACACACCACACCGCTGCGGTGTCGTGGTGGTGGTAGTGGAGTCGGAGTCCCTCCCCCCTGCTCCTGGCTGGCACACCCCGGCTGCCATGGATGGGTGTGGCAAGATTTCACCTTCGGCTTGGCATGCGTAGCGCGCCGTGGGGCGACTAACAATTCCGCTCCCCCTCCTCCCTCCTCTCCCGCCCCGCGCGCTGCTGCGGTGCGGTGCGGTTCTCGGCCTCGGCGGGCCCCCGCGAGGTAGGCACCGCGCCCGCCCGGGCTGCCCGCGGGTTGCCTACCCCGCGCGAGGCAGGCGCTCCCTGGCGGGCGACGAGCCGCTGGAGCGTGTCCCCCCCCCCCCCCTCGAGTCCTTGCGCGAAGGGGAAAGGCGGGTTTGGAGTAGAGGAGTAAGTGAGGCACCGCGAGAAAATTGTTTGAGTTTAGTGTCTTGAACTGGGAATATTGTGACCTTGCGTCACAGTAAATGTCGATCCTTTGGCTTTTTCGGTGTGGTTCTGAGGACAAATTACTTTTAAGAACCTTCCTGGAATCGATGTTTGCAAAGAACGGCTGCTCTCAAAAGAGTCTGAAAAATGGACCAAATTATTTCATCAACCTAATTATTTTTGTAGGATCAAATACTATTTTTGTTGAAAGTGAAGCGCGAGTTGGAGAGGGTGGTGCAGCAGGCGGAATCGTTTAGTTTGCGCCGGGACACACCACCGGGTCGTGGAGGTCAGGCTGGACTTGCATAGCCGACCCCCACGACCTGCGCGTACGTTGCGGGGGCGCGGTCGGCGGCCGGAGCACGATACCCAGGATGCGGAGGGCGTTTTAATTTTGATCAGAGGGTTCGGGGGGTCGCTTCGTATGCGAGCGCATTAATGTTGGAGCAGGGGATGGTGGTGTGTTCGAGCCCCACGTCCCTCCCCCGCCCGCCCCGCCCCGCCCCACCCTGCGGCCGCCCCGCCCGAGGGGAGAGTGGGTCGCCCAGGTATGTGAAGTGGTTGTGGTGATGCGTAGTGAGGCGGGCGGGCGGGCATGTGAAGTGGTTTGGGGGGCGGGGGTCCCGGGACGCGCGGCCGCCCCTGCGCGTGCAGAGTGTGCATGTGTGTGTGTGAGTGTGCGTGTGTGCGTGTGTGCGTGTGTGCGGGGGTGTGTGGAGCTGCTGTGGGGTGTGCGAGAGCAGCAGCAGGCGTTTCGTGTGCCTGTTTCATTGGAAACGTACGAGTTTCCCCTAAGTGGAATGCCTTGCTCGGAGCTCGAGGCAACAACGACTGTTTGTCCGATGTACTTACGAGTGAGCCCGCCCGCCGCGTCCCCTGCACCACTCTGAAAGACGGCCATCACCACCGTTATCAGGATCACTCCGTCACCTGTCGCTGTATTGCCCCTCCCTGATGCACTATGTCGCCAAACCATGATAGCTAAATTTACATAAGGATAACTTAATATTTGGATATCTATGCACTCAATTTTTTGAGCCAGGATTAGCAAATTTTTGCCAGCTAAATTCTAGCAACGGAGCTAAATGAGCTATTCAGTATGTATTTTGCTGTTTTCCCGTCCCCCCTAGGTAGATCTAGTCGACCACCATATGATGGCCCTGGCCGGCTATCTATACTGCCTGAATATTTCAGCAACACGCGGTGGTTCGCTTTACCAGCAATAACAACCACCAGTAGTCGCAGCTGCGTCCGAGAGCGCCTCCCCGTGAATATGCAATTTCACGCGCGGCCGGGGCGTTATTGCGCGCTGCAAGCCGTTAATAAAACTGCGGCGAGGCGGTAATCGGCAGTCATTAACGAGGCCCAGGCAGCACACAACAGCAGCAGCAAAGCGCTTCGGCGCAAATGCACGCGCGCGCGGTTTGTTGTTTTTATCTCGTTTGGCGAACATTACAAATTGCACGGGAAGCATCAGCAAGAAGTGGGGGGGAAGGTTTAATATTGGCGAGGACGTGCGGAATACGCAGGTTTCTTTTTTTCTTTATTTTCCCCACTTACGCATCGTCGATGATAAGAGCCGCGCGGATGTCTTTTTCCTCTTTTTTTTGTCTTTCTTTTTAAATTGGTTTGAAATTCCTTGAATTTGCGGCGCGGGCGCGTGCTTTGCGCGCGCTCATGGATTTAATTAAACGGCCTTTTGTGCGAGGGGAGGTGAGGGGGGGGGGGTCATTTAGGTCCCGGCCGGCGAGAGCTTGTCACTGGCAGCGTAGGCTGTGGCGTGGCCGGAGCGTGGCGGGGCGTGGCGGGGCGGGGCGTGTGCAAGAGGATGTGCGCGGGTCTGGCGATAAATCACTGCGTCAAGCGCCGCCCCTCGGTCACCTC
>NW_026267250.1:771701-777002 GCF_000697945.3 Frankliniella occidentalis | reverse complement strand
CGCCTCTGGGGAAATTATGGCGTCGTTTAAACTTATCCCCCCACGCGCTCACCAGCAGTAGCAGTAGCAGGGTGTAGTTCGTGGAGAGTCTCGCGCCAAATCACGCAGCGGCCGTACGGCCAGAGACAGACAGACAAAAAGGGAGAGAGAGAGAAAGAGAGAAACACGACTCCCCCCGCCGCCAACACAACAACAGCGACTGCCACGCGATGAGCTGCCGGCTTTGTTTTTCCTCATTTACACTTATTGTGACAGTGATTATCGTTAAACGCGGCCGTGCGGGTGGTGGTGGGGTCGGGCTGGGGGCAGGACCCCGCCAACGGCCGCAATGCGAGCACACCCGGCCCGGACGCCCGCTCCGCCCTCTCGCTCCCCAACAAAAACAACAAGCCGGGGGAGCAGCAGCAGCGCGCCCCGCGCCCGCGCGCCGCACCTAGTTTGGTTACTTAGCCCGTTGGAGCGCATAGAGAAGGAGGCGCAGGCGGTGAAGGGAAGGCGGCTGCGGTTATAGGGGAGTTTGGGAAGGAGCAAACCCTCCGTTCCGTTCCTTGTGCCCCGCCGCACCGCCGTGAGCTCGACTGAAAAACACCAAGTTGGCGTGCGAATTAATGCGACACGCTTCGATGAGCTTTTCGCCTCGTAATCGGCTGCGCCGAGGGGTCGGGGCAAGAGGGGAGGGGGGCTCGTTACGGGGGCCCCCGCTCACGTGGCTCGGCGCGCGCCGCCCCCACGCAGCTACCCCCTAGGGGGAGACTTCCAGCCTCGCGGCCCGGGCGGGGGAGGAGGGTCTCCGATGGAGCGCCCGCCCTGGCAGAGTGCTGTGTGCGAGAAAGAGACGGGTTTAGCAAGGGCCTCCCAGCAGCCCAGATCCTGGACGAACAGGACGCCGCCGCCGCCGTTCGCTCCAACTTCTCCGCCTCTTTTTTTTTTTTCGTCGTTACTCCCGTTACCTGCTTAGCCGAGTGCGCGCTGCTCGCGGGCCCGCGGGCCGAGCCGGCCCATGCAGCCGTTAAGGAAGGTTATCTGATCGCGCTTCGATGGAGCAGAGTCACGGTCGAACGATCGGAGACGCGGAGTGAGTGGGGCGCGCGGAGGAGGGGGGAGCAGCGGGGTTGCACCACCCAGCAGCTGGTGCCGGTGAGAGGCGCCGCCACCACCGCGGTTGTTTCAGCTGCGGCCGCCGAAGCGTTTTGTTACGGTCGGGACCGGCGAATTAATCCCCATCTGTACGTCTCTGTGGAGCCTGGCCTGCTTGATGAACCGCCCCGGCGCGCCTCTTCCCCATCCCCTATCCACCCCCCGCGGCGATGATCCCCGCCGTCTCGTCTGGAAGGCGCGCCATACCCGGCCGGGGGAGTCATTACCGTGAAGACCCCCACCAACTTTTGTTATAATTTCGGAAGCGTTTTAGCGCTGTGCAAACCGGGATGGCGCGCGCGGCGTGCTAATCCATCACCCGGGAGGAGCGCGACGGGGGCGGGCGGCCGTTGTTGTCGTCCTTGTCGCACCCGCTGGCAGGATGGGGGGCGCCTCCTGTGGTAGAGAGAGCGAGAGAGAGAGAGAAAGCAGCGTCATGGGGAAGAGGAAAGAAGTTGCTCCGGATAGTCTCCGCTGGTACCAGCAGCAGCTGGTACTTTGTGGTTGTGCGGCTGCACCCGTGTGCTCGCGAGGGACTTGGACTGGTACTCGGAGCAGCGGGGGCGACCAGAGCCGGGCGGGCTGCGCCGCTGTCGCACTGGTCGGGGGCTGAGGGTGTTATTTAATATTTAAGAGGGAAGGGAGGGACAAGGCGGTGGAGGATGGGACGGAGGGGGCCAAAAAAAAAAACCTAAGGGAAAAGAAGGAGGGTGCTGCCGCCGCTGTTGCCGCCGCCGAAAGCAGAGAAAGGCGAAAGGGGGCCACCGGAAACACGGCCTTGCGGACCCCAGGAGCATCGCTCTGGGGAGTCATCAGGGGCAGAATTTAATTAATGCTTCCCTCAACCAGCCCGGGGGCCGCAGGGGACGCGCGAGCTGCAGGGGCTGGGTGGGGCGGCGGTGGCGGTGGCGGCTTGGGCGGGGCCGCCGAGCCGAGCAGGCTGCCGGCGGTATCGGGGTCGAGGAAAGATTAAGTATTAACGATGATTCGGGGTCTCTCGCGAGTACACAACAACACAACACGGAGGAGAGTGTGATTGAGCTCGCAGGGCCGCAGGGGCTTTGTACTCGAGCGGGAGCTTTAGCATCTCTTTGTTTTTTCCCTGACCTATTTCTCTGACCTCCGCGCTCTGCTGCTTCCTGTCTCCGCAGGTTCTGTACCAGTTCCGAATGGAGGTTGGCGACAAGGAGGCCATGGACCCGCCCACCCTGGACATCCCGACGCGCGGCCGGCTGCCCGACTTCGTCGAGACCTTCAAGGTGCACCTGCCGTGCACGGGGCGCAAGGCGGCCGAGGTGGACGTGCTGATCCAGCTCAACATCACGACCAATATCAAAAAGCACAACGACACGGTGCTCAACTTCGTGCGTAAGAAGATCTGCCTTTTCGGTACGTGAGTCAGCGCCTCGCTTTTTAAACCTGACTAGCGTTTAAATCCAGGAGGCCGTCAACGGTGGCGGGTGGGTGAAAAGAGTTTTTTTTCCCATTTGCTTTTGCATCTCTTTTGCACCACGGTGCTGGTTCCGTAAAGAAACTTACGTGGTTTGCTCTTTTGCAAACTGCAACATTTCTTCCCGTTCCTTCCGGGTCAGCGAGACATGTATGATGGATGGGCGCGCGGTGACTGCGGCGAGAGCGAGTCGCCGCCGCCGCCGTGAGTCGGCGGGAAATTCGAAAAAGGCCGCGCGCCGCGCCTCGCTTTTTCGCGTATCTCTCCTCCCCCATCACCAGAACGGCCTTCTTCTTGTGCTTCCAGATGACCGGCCGCGCGCTCCGCATCCCAACGAGATCGGCCACCAGTCGGCGGCCGGCGGCGCCGCGGGGGCGGCCGGGGCGGCGGGGGTGGCCGCGGGAGCCGACGCTGCCGCCGGCGGCCACGGAGGCGGCGGCGGCAGTGGCAGCGGTGACGGCTGGCGGCCCGTGCTCCTCGAGGCCACGGAGGGCCTGTACGCCACGGGGGGCATCGCCGGAGCGCTCTTCGTGCTCTCATCCTTCCTCATGGTGCTCGTCTGGAAGCGCCGCAGCACGTCCAAGATGCGACCCCAGGAATGCCAATAGTGAGTACTCCTCGTTTTAATTTGCGTCTTGCTGCATCCCTGGACGTTGCATTGTTTTCAATTTATTCCATTGCCCTGCAGCACCAGCTACGCCAGCGCGTACGGCTCCCCGCCCAGCGTGCTCGTCAGCAAGCCGCCGCTGCCGGGCTCGGGCCGCGGCGCCCTGGGGCCCTTCATCGGCGCCGTCAACTCGGACAGCGACTGCGGCTCGTACGCGACCATCGCGTCCTTCCACAAGGTCGGGCTGGGCTCGGCGCTGGGGCTGGGCTCCGTGCTGGGCTCGACGCTGGGCGGCTCGGCGCTGGGAGGTTCGGCCTTGGGCGGCTCCTCGGTGCTCGGCGGCTCGGCCTCCCGCGTCCTGGGCCCGTCGAGCCTCGCGAGCGGCTCGCTCACCAAGAGCACGCGCGCGGGGTCGCCGTACGCGGCCTCGCCCTACGCCACCTCGGTGGTGGCCACGGGCGGCAGCGGCGGCGGCGGGGGCGGCGGCTCGGTCATCACGAGGCTGTACTCGCCCACGCCGCCCACGCCGCAGACGGAGAGCGCCTACTCGTCGTACTCGTCCTACTGCCCGCGCAGGGTCGCCTACTACGCCGCCTCCAGCGTCAACTCGTTCTGCAAGCCTTCGGTGAGTCCCTCGGCTGCTCGGCCGGGCTATGTGGGGCCGGGCGAGTAATTAATCTTCATTGCCTTGTTGCCGACGGAAACCTGTTTATTGCGGTTGGGCGTGACGGCGTTTCGGATTCATTTACCACCCACTTCCCCCACCAACGCCGTGGCCATGGCCGGGGGAGAGGGGCGGAGTGGTGGTGGTGGAGGGCGGGAGCGCCGTGACTGTGTGCCATCATTAGCGTGGGCTCGGGAGGGAAATGGGTGATGACAGGCCAGCGCGCCCGCCGCGCCCTCACTCACCGAGCCGCGCCCCCTAGCGGGGCGAAGCGGGGCGGGGTGTGGCGGGGGTGGGGGGATGACAGGCCGGGGCGCTCGTAAAGGTATACGTGAGTGATTCGCTACCGCGCGGATTTAGCGCGGCCCGGATGGTGGAGGGGTCGGGGGAGGGTAAGCCCGGGCTGTACTGCCTGCTGCTGCCCCACCGCACACCGCCACGCCACGCCATGTACCGCGGGCGGCAGCGAGGAGGCGGGGCGGGGCGGGGCGGGGCACTTTGCTCCAGTTTATGGGATAACTCGGAAATATAGGCTGCTGCTGCCGTTGCCGCTGCCGCAGGGGCCGCTGCGCTGCGCCGCGCTGCAGCAACCAGTGATTTAGCGTCACATCGGAAGCGCGCGGCGAGGTCGCGCTGCCGCTGCGGTGGTGGTGGTGGTGGTGGTGGTGGTGGTGGTGGTGGTGGTGGTGGTGATGGCCGCTCTTGACGGCCAGGTGCAGGATGTGGGGCGGGCGGCCGTCGTATACTGCTTCACACACCGACCCGAGAGCTATCCTTCTCCCTCCCCGCCCCTTCCTGGTTGACATGATGAGGTGCGAGGGGGTTAGCTGCCGACGTGGGTGGAGGTAGTAGCGGTGCTGCAGGGGGTGGGTGTGGTGGGGGTGAGTTAAGCCCGGCACTGGCCGACGCGGCAGACCGGCGCAGGAGCCGGCCGTCAAATCGGCGCGCCGTTTACGTCAGTTTAATTTGATTCATGAAGCGCGAGTCCGGAGGCCGGCTGCAAGGGTTGCCTTAGCTAGAGGGGGGGCGCCAACAACCCTTGCTCGGAAATTATTCTCTCTGGTGAACAAGCAGCGCGGCAATTTGTAAGCAATCCGCTTGCGTCGTAGTCGTACATGTGTGGCCGCACCAGCAGCAGCACTACCGCCAATGCGATCAGGAGGGACAAGAAGCGCCGTGGTGGTAGCCTGACGCGGAAGGGGTGTTCGGTACGGTCCTGCGGCCGATAGCTGCCCCTCCCCGTCGCCGTCCTCCTCCGCAGTGCCGAGCCGTGCGCCTCGTTCGGCTGCTGCTGCAATCCTAATTTACGACGGGTGGCCAACGGGGCAGGGAGGGGGCGGGGGGAGCCTGCCTGGTGAAAGCGGTCCGCCCCGATATAGCTTAATATGTGTGAGCTATCTGGCCGCGCGCTGCGCCGGACTAACCCTCCCCTTCCCGCCCCCG
>NW_026267250.1:768288-771651 GCF_000697945.3 Frankliniella occidentalis | reverse complement strand
CCGGGCGGCAGCGCCAGCGGCAGCGCCGGGGTCAAGCGTCGGCGAGGACAGGCGGCGGATCGACTGGGGCTGCGGAGGCTCGCCGCCCGCCGGCACACGCCCCGCCACGCCCCGCCCCGCCAACGCGAGGGTACCTGAGGCCCGGGGCAACCTCGCCGATATCCTCCGCCCCCACGCCGCCAAGGAAAAGCAAACCGCGACCAAAGAATTCGACGCACGTCCACCGGGTCCAGGTCAGGCAGACAGGCCCCTTCCCTTCCCCCCACGACGTCCCTTCCTCTTCTTTCCCCTCCCTTCCCTGAGCGACCGTCAACCGGTCGCTGGCTGCAAAAGTAGGGCAAGAGGCGGACGACCGACGAGACCTCCCCAAACACCAAGCGGGGGTTGGTTTTGGTTGTGGGTTCGGAAAAAAGTGACCATTTCATGGTTACATTTTGTCACAGTGTGTTTATTTGTGTACCACCACCAAGGTCACGAAAGGCGCGTAGTTAACTTCTCGCCCCGACCTCTAAGCGGCCGGGCTCTCCCTTCTTCGGCACCTGTAAGCACTTCCCCCCTCCCCCCTCTCCTTCCCTTCTCGCCGCGCCTACGCTAGGCCGGGCCTTTCGAGCAGCACTGACCTAATTGCAGTGGGTAATTGAGGCTATTTGTTTGTCCGACACCCATTGTGAGCCCGGCAGTAGCAGTGCCGGGCCAGAGGCCGGGTGGCGGCAGTGCTGCTCGGCGGACAGAAAACAAAGTGAAGTCTCTGCGCTGCGCTTCTCTCTGTCCGTCTCTGAGGATGCCTTCTCTCTCCCCTTCGTCGCTCTCTCTCTCTCTCTCTCTCTCTCTGTTGGACGAGGAAAGTAGTAATAAGTAGTAGATGTCCGCTGCTGCGCCGCGTGGAACTTTACTTGTCGCGGAATGCGAAGAGCCGAGAGCAGCGGCCCCCAACTCCAGAGCAGCAGCAGCACTTGTTCTGCCGAGCAGGCCAAATGTCTCGGAAAAGAGCCTCTCATCGAGTCTGGCGACTGGTAAGAACGCCATTTACTCGTACACATGGAGGCACAAATGTGTGAATTTTGAAAGGAAAATCCACACATTTTACTCGTTGAATTGTTGTACTAATGTGCCCTCACACACCTGAAAGTGTGCGACATTCACTCACACTTGTGTGCGTTTTCATTGGACAAAACTGACCCGGTCCTAGTGGGGCACGTCGTTGTAGGCCTGTGGGGTAGCAGGCCCACCCCGCCCCACCCCGCCCTGCCCTGCCCCTGGCCACGACCCATTACGGACAGGTACATTTTTCATGGCTAATCCGTTGCGTGCGCCGCGGCGCTTACCGGCCCCTTTGGCTCTATCGGCCGCGACATGACGGGCGCGGTGACATCCCTCCCCGCCATGCCGAGGGGAAAGGGGCGGAGGGGGAGGGGGCTTGTAGGCGGCGGAGGAATAAATCTGAGATTGCGTTTGTGCCAGCGCCAGCGCTAGCAGCAGCAGCGGTGGCAGCGGCGGCGGCCACCTCGTCTGAGATATGGGCGTCGTGCGTCAGGCCGCAGGGGTAGCAGGCAACCCGTCCGACATACGGCCGGGGCCGCCAGGCCTGTGAGCCCCTGGGCCGCCTGCTGCTGCTGTCATATCGCGCGCCCCACATCTAGACCATCACGCTGCCGCCGCCGCCACCACTGCTGCTGCTGCTGCAGTTCTTTCCCGGCGTTTGTCTGTGCTTCGCCCGCACATCCCTCCTACTGTCCCCTGCTGCTGCTGCTCGCATCCTTGTCTCTCTCCCTCCATCTCGTGAGTTGCGTCCTCTCTCTCTCTCTCTCTCTCTCTCTCTCTCTCTCTCTCTCTCTCTCTCTCTCTCTCTCTCTTTCCGGCCTGTCGCTGCGCCGTGGAGAAATGGTCCCCCGCGACGCTGACGTAAAAGTCGCGCGTTGGTTGGTGGTTGGTGTGCGCTGCTCTTCTGGGGGAGAGGCGCCGTCCGTCGGACATGTGACGTACGTAACGCCGCGGGTACGGAAAACTGTCGAGGGAAGGGTTCGTTCGGAGAGAGTTGCTGCCTCTGCTGCTGCTGCCACCCAGAAAAAGATTTCTTTCGAAAATACAAAATAACTCGCGAAAAAACGTCCGCAGTGATGACACGACGCCAAGGGGGGGAAATAACCGTACTGAGTAAAAGACTCTCCCGCCCATCTCTCCCTCCTCCCTGTGTGCGCGCGGGCCGCTCGCGCTGTGTGTGAGCAGCCTTAATCGTCGGGTGTTTAGCGAGGCGTTTTAGTGGCGGGGCCTGGCCTGGTTGGAGAAGGGGGAAAGGGGGGGGGGGCAGAAGGATCTTTGACGCCGTGATTTATGTTTCGGTGGCATCCATTATGCAAGCACCTCCCTTCTCCTCCTCCCTCTCTGTCTCTCTCTCTCTCTCTCTCTCTCTCTCTCTCTCTCTTCTAACTCCCTCTTCCTCTCTCCCTCTCTTTCCGCCACTCTGCTGGGCCGTTGCTGCCAAAGGCGCCGGCGCCAGCAAAAACCGAGGCTATGAGGGGGGGCTAGGCAGGCAGGCAGACAGTGGCGGACCGAGGAGAGAAACGGTCAGATGAGAGAGAGCAGAGGCCCACAAGGACAGAGCAAGGAGGCTCAGAGTGAGCGAGAGCAAGAGAGAGAGAGAGAGAAGAGTGAGTGAGTGGGGGGTAAAGCCGAGGTTTACATAGGCCGTTGCGCTTGCTCCCAGTTCCAGGAGGGGGGTAGGAGGTAAGGGGGGGGGGGTTGACCGAGAGGGCGCCCCCGTAATGATCTGCCGGGATTATATCCCCCCGCTGGCCGAGGCGCGCCGCGCCTGATTAGGCTCCATTACTGCTCTCAGCAAATTCAATGGTCTCCTTCCTTCTCCCCCCCCCCTCCCTCCACCCCGCCGCTGGTCCGGCCCATGGTCCGGCCCGGTCCGGCCGAGGGGTGCGAAAAAAGGGGTGGCTTGGCTACTGATGATGTTGAGCGCGCCGGCCGGCCAGCCAGCCAAGGCCGCTCGCGCAGACACTCGGTGGCGAGTGGGCTGCTCTAGTGTGGCTGTGTGTAGGTGGGAAAGGGTCGGGGTTTATTGCTGAGCGAAGCGAAGCTCTCCGGAACAGTGGACCGAGCTCTCCTGTGGACCTGGCGTGTCGTTGGTCGTGAGTCTGTCTGTCTGTCCGTGAGAAGCAACCACAACTCTTTTGCTGTAGCGAATATCGCTAAAAGTGAATATGTTTTGGGATGTTCAAATTCTGAGTGTGTTTTATCACTAAAGGATATTGCGATTGATTGCGTTTGAAATATTTCGTATTTTGTTGAAATTAAAAGTTCAACAGTTGGCAGCAGTTCGCCGCCTCGGCGCAGTGTGGCCAGTCGCCGCTAGGT
>NW_026267250.1:767594-768238 GCF_000697945.3 Frankliniella occidentalis | reverse complement strand
CAAGTATTTCTTTAATTATTACAAATATTTCGGTTACAGTGGGCGTGGGGTGTGCTCCTGTGGGAGCTTGTTACTCTCGCTGGCCAGCCCTACCAAGAAGTGGATCCGTTCGAGATGGCCGTCTTTCTCCGAGACGGTTACCGATTGGCGCAGCCCGATAGTTGTCCTGACGAACTGTAAGCCAATTAATTCTCTCGTCCTTTTTCTTTTTGTCGTTACGACCGAGTTGTGCTGTGTCCGTAACGTGTCTGCTTCCTGTTTCAGATACGGGCTCATGGCGGCGTGCTGGATGACCGCCCCCGAGGACCGCCCCTCCATGACACAGCTGCTGGCCGGCTTGCAGGAGTTCAGCGCTGCCCTGGGCCACTACATCTAAGAACTGCCATGTGATCAAAGAAACAGACTTGTCAGTGTGTAAAAACCCAAATGTGATCTTTGTTTGCTCGAGGCATCCAACCCCCATCCCTCTACATGCGTTGTTGCATTATGGAGATAGGGGAAATATGGGAGCGTGAGGAACAAGACGTGAGGAACTCTGATGGTTTCAGATATATTGTCACCCTGCAATCTGTGCTATTTAAATACTATGTGATATATTTGTTTTCTTTGTGTGTTTTAAGGTTAGATTCAACACTAAATCAGAC
>NW_026267250.1:766868-767538 GCF_000697945.3 Frankliniella occidentalis | reverse complement strand
CCCCCCCCCCATCCCCTGCACGCCCTGGCTCCCCATTCCCTTGAAATATACGGCGCGCAGGTCCTATCCTGCATACGTGGATTAGACAGCCGTCCATATAGTGCTCGGTCAGGGCTTATGCGAGCCGCAGCAGAGCCCTCGCGGGGGCCTCGAGGGGCGGGGCCGGGGCTTGGTGCACCGCGTCGGCTTCGCGTGCCGCGGAGCATCAAATAATACACCAACGCCGCTGTGCTGCTGCTGCTGCTGCTGCTGCTCCGCGGGCCTGAATGTATTTATATTACGCTGCGTGAAATATGACCATCCTTCACACTCGCGGTGCGCGGCAATTAAGGAGATTGTCCGGGAAGATCCCCCCCCCCCCAACCTCCTCATCCACCTACCGCACAACCCCGTGAGGAAGGCGCCGCCGCTGCGGCTGCGCCGGAGTTTCTTTCTTCCTGCGCCCGGATGTGGAAGCCGGTCAATGGGTCGCAGGAGGAGAGGACGGGAGGGGAGGGGGTGCAACAAAATAACGACTCACGGCAACAAGGCACCACCATCTGGCTCGCCAAATCAGCGGGTTGTGGCAGTGATGCATTTGCAATGCGATTCACGACTTTTCCGACTGCGCACACTGTAAGAAATTTTCAGGGCAAAATTGCGCAGGTGGATGAGTAAACGCCCCTTTCCC
>NW_026267250.1:761599-766818 GCF_000697945.3 Frankliniella occidentalis | reverse complement strand
GGGGCGAAGGCAGCTCAAGTATGATCCAGACGCCGTTGACTCTCGCCGCCTCGGTAGTGTATTGGATATCGCCTCTGTGGTTGGCCCCGCCCCCCCCCCGGGGGTTGTCGGTTCGAATCCTCGGACCGGCAGCCCTCTCCCCTCCCCTCCCTCCCCCCGGGTCCAACTAGAGAGGCGATATCCGATAACAACCGAGGCTCATTTTGCCCTTTTTTTAAAGTCTAGGTTAGGTTAGGTTAGGTTAGGCTAGGCTTTGTTCAGATGGCAAAATGAGCCTCGGTTGTTATCGGTTAGCGCCTCTCTAGTTGGACCCGGGGGGAGGGAGGGGAGGGGAGAGAGCCGCCGGTCCGAGGATTCGAACCGACGACTCCCGGGGGGACGGGGCCAACTACAGAGGCGCTAACCAATACACTACCGAAGCGGCGAAAGTTAACAGCGTCTGGATCATACTTGAGCTGCCTTCGCCCGGCTGTTGCAAACGGAAAGTGGAAAACGAATTTCTGGTGGGCTTCGAACCTCTGACCATCGGTTCTCCGAGCTGGCGCTCTACCGGCTTAGCTACGACGCCACGATACTTGCGGTCGCTGCGAGAGTCTTTCTTGTTCGTTCGTCCCTCCGTAATAGAGAGCGGAGGAGCGAGAAAAATCGTGGACCGCCCGCTTTGGGTGGGAGTCGTTCCCACGCCGATACGATCAGACGCAGACGCCTTAGACCACGCGGCCACTGACTGTTGGTGATGAAGTCTCGACTGCTTCTGCATATGTCTCTACAGGCCACCTGGAACGAACTTTCAAATATTCAGTCAAGGCCTGGATTCGATCCCGGGCCGAAGCACACGCATCAAGGCGACATGCTTCTTTTTTTGTTGTGAAATTGGTGTTCGAAAAGGTTGGCATACAGATAACCCCGAACGGGAGTCGATCCCACGCCACTGCGGTCAGATGTCTACGCCTTGGCCCACTCGCTGTGTCAGGTCGTGTCAGGAGTGTAAATATTGAAAAAGTGTCCGCCCCTACTGAGACGCGAACCCCAGAGCCGACGGTCACTCGGGGACAACTTCCCAACACGCTCGCCACTCGGCTGTCGGCTCCTCGTGTCTGCGGAGACTTGAGAACTCGGTCCCGCTTTACGGGTCTGCGTCTCCCGTAAGGTAGGCGGTCAAGTCCACCTCTTCGACGCGCTGCAGCCCGGGTCGGATAACACGGAAAAAGTTCAATCAAGGCGCGTTCCGTGCGCTTTGAATCTTGAATCAGGCCGTTTTTTGGTCATTTTCCGTGCTATCCGACCCGGGCTGCAGCGCGTTGAGGAGGTGGACTTGACTGCCTGCCTGACGGAAGACCAAGACCCGTAAGGCAGGACCGAGTTCTGAACTCGATTTCTTCAGGTGGAGCCGATAGCCGAGTGGCGAGCGGGCCAGGGTTTGGTCCGTTGGACAGTACCGGGCGAGGGATCGACTCCTGGTCGGGGCTAATTTTTTGGCGGGACCTGCTAAGTAGATGGTCGGTTAGGTACCTACAGACCGCGTCAGTCCATTCGAATGCCCGAAAAAACAAGAAAAACTCTCCTCAGTATTCGAACCAGCAACCACCCGAGCCCGGAACACGCGCTCTACTAACTGAGCCAAGTACGCTGCTGCTTTTTCGCGCTGCGCTGTGGCTTACGCCCGAACATATAATCAGAAAAGAAGCAAAAGGATGCCGCCGACGGGGTTTGAACCAGCGACCATTACGTACTGGCCTATCACATCAGCTGTCGCACGACTGAGAACTCAGCCAGCGGAGCGCGAAAATTTTTTCTCGATCGGGATTCGAACCAACCACCAATGTCCGGGGCGGCGGCGCTTCCGACTTAGCTACTGCGGGAGATGATGGGGACGCAGTCTCCTGGCGACATGTGGATCCCAGTCGTCGCCGCCTCCTGATGAAAAAAGTCCAGCACAGCGGGAAAAATATTCTCTGGGCGGGATTTGAACCAGTGACCCTCCGCATGGTGACGACAGTCTGTACTAACATAGCCACAACGGCAACTTGCTAAATGCAGTTCCAGAGGGTGTGCAGCTCTCGCTCACCAGCCGTGACCAGCAAAGCGGGAAAAATATGATCAACGGACAGGATTCGAACTAGCAACTATATCTCCACCGCAGGCTCGCGCTCCAGGCGTTTCAACTATGCCGAGGAGGGTTACTACAAACGACCGTTGCTGGGGGCCAGCGCACTCTGCGCTGTCGCTTACGGTTTTTCGATTTTGAAAATAACATTTTCCCCACGCTGCGTGGGCCATAGGTTTGCAGCCGCATCTTACAATTATTTTCAGTGTACAATTTTACCGTTTTAAAATTGTGTTACATTCTACAGTTTTAAAACGTTGAGTTGCTGTTTTTTTCTCACATTTGAATGGAGTGGCGGGAGGAGGAGGGAGGGAGACTGCCCCGCGGCACGGGCTGGGGCGTCGGAGGGGCCAGCTCAGTGACATTAAGCCCGACATGAAGGGCCGTGCGCCAGGCGCCACGGCTCGCAGGGAAAGGTAAGCAGGGCCGCGAGGGTGTTCCGCGCCGCCAGGACGGAGGGGGGCCGCTGCCGCCCCTTGCGCCAAAAGGGTAATAACCTGCTCATTTGGGATATGCCAGGCATTAAAACTTGCCGTCGTCGCCGTCATCCTGGCCCTCTTCATGGCGTCGCGCGCGGAGTGTTGTCGTCCCGTCATGTGTACCGTTAAATTAATTTTTGTGCGCCCTCTCGCGGCAGCGAGTCATCACAAAGACAAACTGTGTAATCGTGCTTAGTTCTGTTTAAGTGCAAAACTTTTTAAGGGACACTGGGCTACAAGTTAATATTACTGTGTTCATCCACGCCGACCGTCACATATTGACTCGAGCCTCATCGGGTATGAATGAAACGCAGTACGTACTCAACTATAGCGGGAAAGTGGATGGTGTGGTGGGGCGGGGCGACGGCCTTGCAGTTTGAGTTTTAAATCCGCGACCTTAGTCGGATTTTCGACTTTTTCACTCTCTCTCGCTCCCCCACTTTTTTTTTGTTCGTGTGCAATTTCGTGCATGACAGGTTTCGAGCGGACTGAAGAGGAGGCATCGGAGCCCGACCGCCACCTCTCCTACTGCTGCTGCCACTGCTGCCGCCGCCGCTGCTGCTGTTGGTGCTGCTGCTGGTGCTAGTGCTGGTGCTTCTGCTGCCGCCGCCGGCATTGTGGACTATTACAATGCGATCGTGGGGCGGGGCGATAAGTCGTCCCGCGGGAAGGACCTCGCCGAGGACCTCGCAGGGAGGGCTACGGGCAGGGCTCGTCCTGATCCCCCTGCAGCAGCAGCCTGCCAGACCAGACTGTCCCGGTGCCCAGGAAAAATAAAATAAAAAAACTCATAGTACAACAAACCCCGGGTGGAAAAATCAACAGATTTTGGTCTCTCTCTATTATTTTCGTTTAATTATTGTTTTTAAATTCTTCCAAGCTGTTGTTGTTTTTGTTGACGATGGTGGTGGTGGTGGCTGTGGTGGTGGTACGTCGTCGGTGGTGGTCGCAACGCTGATAAACGCGTCGCACTTAAAAGAGAAAGGACAGCGTTGGCCCCCTGGCCCTCTCTTCCCCCCCGCACGGGGGGCTCCTCTGAGGCAGTCTTATTGTGTTGTTCGGCCGGGCCGGGCCTGGGGCCGGTCAGGCGCGGCGGGGCGGGGCGGCGCACACCCGCCGCAAACTAATGCGCGGTAATTATGTGCTGGCCGCCCCGCTCTCTTTATTTATTTTATGACGGCAAATTTACTAGGGGAGTCTCTTAATGGCGGAGAGGAGGCAGAGGTCGTCGCGGGGGAGGGGGTGGTGTTGCTCCAGGTGAGGTAGGTTATTCGCTCCCCTGGACCGCACCACACCACTTTCGGGAGGGTAAAAAAAAAGAAAAACACTTTTGACGCAGAAAGAGGATAATATTTTTGCCCCGCGTATGTTTAATTGGCCAGTCACTCTCTCTCGCGCCTTGCGCCTTTCTCTCTCTCCGTGTGACTGGAAGGCGGTATGGATGTAGCTGGAGGCAGCCTCTGAAGGCGGCGGCCGGAGGTGCCTCACCCCAGCGCCAGAGCGGTTAATGCTAAATTAAGAATGTACCCGCACGAATGTGTTGCTCCCGTCTCCGTGCCTCCCCCGCAAAAGGGGTTGCTTAAGGCTGGCGGCTCTGGATTATACGGGGGTGCGGCGGCGGGGCGCGGCGGGGTGCGGCGGGGCGTGGCGGCGTGCGGCGGATGAGCTGCTTGTGGCGTTCACACCTCCTCCTCTGCCGTCCTGACGAAGACGGAGCAGGGCCGCGTGCGAATCAACCCCTACAGCCTCCAGTGCTTTGGGGTGGTCGCCGACGCTCCTCCCTGCCCCTTCAACTAGGAGCCCGCGGGATGAGGGCCTGCTCCGACTAAGTGAGTAAGTGTGTACCGGGAGTGTGTTTGGCAGAGTGCTGCAGCATAACGAAGCGTGTACCGACCTCCCCACTGTGAAGGCAGACGGAATCAACGACTCGTAGCGTATAGCTCTCTCGTCCTGATGCACGGCGGCGCGGCCTTCTAGGAACGCCGACATTCGAGGTGGATGAGCTGGTCGCATTGCACGGCACTGTAACGCTTGCGAACTAGTTGCAACGTTGCTACGAATTCTCTGTGTATTGCAATAAAGTACTCCGCATTACAAAGAAATTCTTTGCACGCTGTTTGGTTCCTTGCGAACTATGGGTTCGTTGTTGCAAAGAAGTAGTTCGCAAGCAGCCTGCAAAGAACTAGTTGCAGTATTCCCTCGTTTGCTATTACGAACCAATTCGTGGCAAGCATTTTGCAGGGCGGCCAATCCGAAGCATCGTTTTTACAGATATGAAAAGATAGTCATGTAGTGGAGCTTTCACCATACAAACACGTGCAAAACGGCAGATACTGCTGCGCTCGCGAAAATAAAACGTCCCCGCTTCTCTCTATCTATTTTTTTTTGTGGTCGGTAAGTGGTCCGCGGCGGGGTTAATGACCCTCGGCGTTCCGTTCCACTCGATGATCGAGGAGGGCGTCTCCTTGTCGCTGCTGCTGCCGCCCCAGCTGAAAATCCCGCCGGAAATTTGGCACTTTCCGGTGGAAATTCGCGACTTTCTACGGGTTTTTCCATTTTTCCGCCGGAAATGACGATCCCACGGAAATTCTCGACGTTACCTGGATAATATTCGTTTTCCTCGGAATTTTTTT
>NW_026267250.1:755860-761549 GCF_000697945.3 Frankliniella occidentalis | reverse complement strand
GTATTCAAATTTATATGTTTTTTAAGTTGTATGATAAAGAAAGTGTACCTTATTTGCAATTGTCGATATTGTTGCCATATGGCTACTTAGCAGTGCCAATGTTGATTAGGTTACTAATTTTTCTGTTGATCCGTGTTATTGTTAAGTTTAACAAGAAATATGACTTTCCTAACCACCAGTGTTTCACGCTGTCTGGTAAAATAATATGAATATTGTACTGAAAATTCTGTTCCACTGCCTACTTTTAACTGCATGTTGTTTATTGCCTTTTCCCATAAATATTGATGTATTGTCCATCCATAGAATCAGTAATTTAAGAAACATTGCTTAGGCATGATGTAATATAATCCTAAAATGACTGTTTTCAATTATTAAAGTTCAATGTTTTCTCAGAAAAATGAAACTGTTTGTTTTGCTGTTATCGATTTGATGCGCATCATAACCAAACAGAAAGCCAGAAAGAAAAATAAACGATCCATTCGGCACACTTTTTTTTCCCATTGTTTTCAATGTTCATTAGCCACGGATTAAAAGCTCGTCGGTGATGCTCAGCGCAGCGTGAGCGTAAACGCTGGAACGGGGCATGAGGGCCGAATATTATTGTTTTGCAGCCTTTTGTTGAATTGATCATGGGACGCCAAAATAAAATGCAATTTTTCTGAGTACATGGATCATCTGGACAGACCCATATTCGGGGAGTTCGGGTTGGGCTGCAGAGGAGTCTAGAGAACCACTCCAGCAGCTTACATGACGAAGGAGAAAAGGCATGGAAAAATATTCCCGCATGGAACAGGGTCAGGAGAACGGAGCGAGAAGGTGGAAAAGGGGGTCGGGGGATGAAACAGGTGTGGGTCTCCCTGCGGGGAGGTTGACTTATATTAATGCAGGGATGGGTGCCCCCCGGTGGCCCGGCTTCCCGCGTCGGGGATGGGGAGAGGAGGCGAGCAGGGTAAGGTGAAAGGTGAGGGTTTTAGGGCCAAGAGGGGGCCCTCAACTGGGGTGACAAAAATGCGTGGAGACAGTGAGACTATAGCAAGAGGGAGAAGGAAGAAGGGTGTGCGTGCGGCTGGGGAAGAGTCGGACGGGACGGGCAAGCGAGAACAGGAGGAACCAGTAGGTAGGTTTAAAAGAGTCGTTGCTGTAGCTCGCCAGGATACTCCTCTGAAACCGTGGTTGAGACCAGTCCTCTTCGTCAGCAAAAATCCGAGCAAAAAACAAACAAACAAAAAACGTTTTTTTTTTCTTTCCAAGGGCAAAATTGCCGCTGGCCGGTTTTGGAACTACCAACTACCCATATTCTGACCGTGCGGACTATCAACTGAGTAGCAGGATGACAGGAGTAACGACCACGGCAGGTATCAACCTATCTTCGCCGTCGTGAGAACCTCAGATGAACTTTTGATGGACGCCAGATGAAGTGGCCGGCCAGCTGCTCGAAAAGCATCTCAAGCAGCAGTTCACCCTCCTCGGATGAAATGCTATTTAACTTTTGCTCTCATCTACTACCACCAACACTATTTTCTTTCGCCTCCCCCTCTCTTTCCCATTGCCTTTCCATAACCACCACCCTCTTGCACTTTACCCCCTCCCCTTTCCCCGCACCCACCCTCCCTCTCGCCTCGGCGCCGCCTTCACTCGTGCGCTGGCTGGCACTCCATGGTAATAGCTTGTTTTACACTTCAAAGAGTCAATTTACTTTTTGAACGGAAAGTTGAATGGCAGCCATAATCTGCTGGTGGTGGTGGTCCAACGTACGTCGGCGCGGTGGTGCGGCGGCGGGGGTGGCCGACGTGGGCGAGTGCGAGTGAGGGAGAGGGTGAGTGCGCGGGGTGCTTTGTGTTTGGGGAGGGCGTGTGAGGGAGAGGATGCCTGCACGTCAGGTGGAGAGGGGAGGGAGGGGATGTAATGCACAATGGGGATTCAATTCGCCACAGGAAATTGCCCCATTACGGGTCTGAATGGCTTTCTCCAGCGCCATGGCGCCAAATTCAAATACATACACAGTGTCGCCCGTTAAGACGAGGGGGGATCTCAAGACAGGCGGGTGGCAGCAGCGCAGCGGACTTGGCAAAAACGACAAAACGTGTAGGTACATCAATTATTGGTGGGAGCTCGAACAAAATTTCTCGTTATGCAGCGTTTAGTAATCATCATTGAAGTCCTACACATGTATTGGCATTTAGAGTTTGTTTTTCCCCTTTTACCGACGAGCTAAAAGGACGGCTAAATGCGACGTGTGTAGCGCATCCGCTGCGTGACACGAGGAAAGAGAGAAGCAGCAGCAGGAGCAGAAGCAGCAGCAGCAGCAGCAGCAGCAGCAGCACTCTGGCGGCATCGAGTCGGGCGGCGCGACACGGCCCCGCGCACATACACACTCGCATTAGCACGGCGTAAACAGCGCGCGTACTCGGCGCCATAACGCACGCACACACACACACGCTCACGGGGTCGTCGGTGTGCTCCGAATGGCCCGCGAGCAGGGCGACTTATACGAGCATGCGTCCAGATTTCATGGCGCACGAAAACGCCGCCCGTTTCGCGTCTTGAGGCCGTTCCAGCAGCGAGCGCGGGGGGAAAGGGCGAGCGAGGGGGGCGTTGCAGAGTAGCGTTGTCAGGGAAGGGCAGAAGAGGGGGACGCACTTCGCATTGCTTAGTCACCGCTATGACACCGCGCCTCCTCCTCTCAGCCCCCCGCTATATGAAGTGCTGGCGACTCCTGTTTCCCGGCACGCTGAAAAAAAACAAAAAAAAAACATGACAAAACTGATCTGCAGAAATTTTTGTGTGACAAATCACTGTTGTTCGAAAGTACCGCACGTCCTCGTTTGTAAGTACCTGGTGTAACTGTAAATACGCAGCAGTGTTGCGGGATTTCATACTCAATATGGCCGCAGGGGCATAGCCCCATACGGGTGTAAAGAGAAGGCTAACCCGCAACACTGCTGTGTGCTCTGGACTGGGTAGTCGCTGGTTCGAATACTGAGGAGAGTTTTTCTTGTTTTTTCGGGTATTCGAATGGACTGATGCGGTCTGCAGGTACCTGATCGACCATTTACTCAGCAGGTCTCGCCAAAAAATTAGCCCCGACCAGGAGTCGATCCCCCACCCGGTACTGTCCAACGGACCAAACCCTGGCCCGCTCGCCACTCGGCTGTCGGCTCCACCTGACGAAATCGAGTTCAGAACTCGGTCCTGCCTTACGGGTCTTGGTCTTCCGTCAGGCAGGCAGTCAAGTCCACCTCCTCAACGCGCTGCAGCCCGGGTCGGATAGCACGGAAAATGACCAAAAAACGGCCTGATTCAAGATTCAAAGCGCACGGAACGCGCCTTGATTGAACTTTTTCCGTGTTATCCGACCCGGGCTGCAGCGCGTCGAAGAGGTGGACTTGACCGCCTACCTTACGGGAGACGCAGACCCGTAAAGCGGGACCGAGTTCTCAAGTCTCCGCAGACACGAGGAGCCGACAGCAGAGTGGCGAGCGTGTTGGGAAGTTGTCCCCGAGTGACCGTCGGCTCTGGGGTTCGCGTCTCAGTAGGGGCGGACACTTTTTCAATATTTACACTCCTGACACGACCTGACACAGCGAGTGGGCCAAGGCGTAGACATCTGACCGCAGTGGCGTGGGATCGACTCCCGTTCGGGGTTATCTGTATGCCAACCTTTTCGAACACCAATTTCACAACAAAAAAAGAAGCATGTCGCCTTGATGCGTGTGCTTCGGCCCGGGATCGAATCCAGGCCTTGACTGAATATTTGAAAGTTCGTTCCAGGTGGCCTGTAGAGACATATGCAGAAGCAGTCGAGACTTCATCACCAACAGTCAGTGGCCGCGTGGTCTAAGGCGTCTGCGTCTGATCGTATCGGCGTGGGAACGACTCCCACCCAAAGCGGGCGGTCCACGATTTTTCTCGCTCCTCCGCTCTCTATTACGGAGGAACGAACGAACAAGAAAGACTCTCGCAGCGACCGAAAGTATCGTGGCGTCGTAGCTAAGCCGGTAGAGCGCCAGCTCGGAGAACCGATGGTCAGAGGTTCGAAGCCCACCAGAAATTCGTTTTCCACTTTCCGTTTGCAACAGCCGGGCGAAGGCAGCTCAAGTATGATCCAGACGCTGTTAACTTTCGCCGCTTCGGTAGTGTATTGGTTAGCGCCTCTGTAGTTGGCCCCGTCCCCCCGGGAGTCGTCGGTTCGAATCCTCGGACCGGCGGCTCTCTCCCCTCCCCTCCCTCCCCCCGGGTCCAACTAGAGAGGCGCTAACCGATAACAACCGAGGCTCATTTTGCCATCTGAACAAAGCCTAGCCTAACCTAACCTAACCTAACCTAGACTTTAAAAAAAGGGCAAAATGAGCCTCGGTTGTTATCGGATATCGCCTCTCTAGTTGGACCCGGGGGGAGGGAGGGGAGGGGAGAGGGCTGCCGGTCCGAGGATTCGAACCGACAACCCCCGGGGGGGACGGGGCCAACCACAGAGGCGATATCCAATACACTACCGAGGCGGCGAGAGTCAACGGCGTCTGGATCATACTTGAGCTGCCTTCGCCCGGCCGTTGCAAACGGAAAGTGGAAAACGAATTCCTGGTGGGCCTCGAACCCCTGATCATCGGTTTCCCGAGCTGGCCCTTTACCGACTTAGCTACGGCGCCACGTTACTGTCGATCGCTGCGAGAGTCTTGTTTGTGACTTCGCCCCTTCGCAATAGAGAGCGGAGGAGCGAGAAAAGTCGCGGACCACCCGCTTCGGGTGGGAGTCGTTCCCACACCGAAGCGATCAGTCCCAGACGCCTTAACCCACGCGGCCACTGGCTGCTAGTAGTGAGCCTGAGTCCGCTTCTGCCTATATGTCTCTACAGGCCACCTAGGGCAAACTCGGGAAATATGAACCACGGGGAGTATTCGAACCCACGACCACCCCGATCACGAGCATCCACTCTACCAGCTGAGCCATGGAGGCAAGATACAAGAACATGCTTCAACCGTCAAGTCCCTCTCCAATGTCGCTGACGCCCGACGGCCAGCAAGGCGGAAATTGTTCCCCGGGCGGGATCCGAACCTGCGAACATAGGCACGGCGACCAGACACAAACGCGAAAAAATATCCTCCGGGCGGGACTCGAACCCGGGCCGAAGGGGGGCACTGGAACACGGCGCGGCACGCTCGCCACTAGGCTGTCCGCTCCTCTTCCTATTGGAGATATCAGAACTCGGTCCTGCTATACGGGTCGTGGTCTCTCGTCGGCTGGGCAAGGCAGGCGTTCAGGTCTACCTCTTCAACGCGCTGCAGCCCGGGTCAGATAACACGAGAAATAGCCAAAAATGGTCGCTCCGCGCCGCGTTTATTGACGTTTTCAGTGATTTCCCGTGTTATGCGACCCGTGCTTCAGCGCGTTGAAGAGGTGGACTTGACCGTCTGCCTTGCGGGAGATCACCACTCGTAAAGCAGGACCGAGTTTTGAACTCTCTGTGGACATGGTGAGCGGGCAGAGATGAGAAACGGTCCCTACCCGGTCCCGGGTTCCGGCGCTGTCTGTTCGCCCGAGCAGGCGGGCAGACGCTTCCAGTCGGTCGTCGCGTCGTACTTCGTTCCGGGACCGGACTGGGACCGGGCCCGGACTCGGACCGGGTCTAGGGCTAGGCCGTTTTTGCCGGCCAACCAAACCCGGTCAAGAGCGGTCCCGGTCAAGAGCGGTC
>NW_026267250.1:751856-755810 GCF_000697945.3 Frankliniella occidentalis | reverse complement strand
CTGGCATCTCCCGAAGCACCCAGCAATTTTCGACATCATATGAAATGTAAATTTACCATGTGGATACGTAAATTGCCATGTGGATATGTAAACTACCAAAAAAAGTTCAAAAAGTAATTTTCTCTGAACATACGTAAATTTTAACAATAATTGTGCAAATAACTTTACCGAGCGGGTGGAGAGTAAAGATTTCCCAGTCCATTGATTGGCAACATAGTTTTCAAGGCCACGGGGTGAAATTTACGGATAAAATTACGCCCGTTTTTTTACAGTGCATGGCTTACTACACTCCATCGCCCCTGCCCTGCCCTGGCCTGTGGCCCCTCTCGTTGGATATTTATGTATCGCTGGCCGCTGCGCGTTTCCAGTCGCGTTTGCTTGCAGCAGCTGCAGGGTGACACGGCGACACGCGAGCCGTACACCGGTCGGGGTGGACGGCAAGGAGTGCAGCTTTTATGACGATATCTCACTCGCAGTGCCAGGGCATGGCGCGGGGCTTACGTAGACGGCACGACGGCGGGGGAGCAGTTCTTGCCACCACTCACACTTTGTAAGAGGGCAGAGAGGGCACGTTTTTAAGAGCGCGTTATCGTTGCGAGGGGGGTCCCTCCAGGAGTCCCGCGGGGGGCGAGAGGAGGGGGCCGAGGTCGTGAGGTGCACGCTTATTGCTGTTGGTGATGGTGGTGGGGATAGCATCCCCCTCGGTTATGCGCAGTGACCATCAGGTGTGTGTGTGGGGGTGGGGGGGTGGGGGGAGTACTGACCCCCTACTGGACATAGCAGCAGCAGCAGCGGAAACGAGGCCACACCGTCCGGCAGTCCCACTATATAGTTTGCCTAAGTTCCACACACCGTGTCGAGTCCCTCAAGGGGGGCGGTGTCCGGGGAGGTGTGGAGGGAAAGGTGCTCTCTCTCTCTCTCTCTCTCTCTCTCTCTCTCTCTCTGTCTCTCTCTCTCTCTGTCTCTCTCTGTCCCGCGCCCAGGTTGTAGGCTGTTGTGTTGCGGTGGGGAGGGGGAAAGGGGGAGCTGTGGCGGCAGGGGCGGCGGTTTGCCCCAGTCACGCGATACACGGTTCGGTGAGCTAGGCCGGGTAGGGAAAGGGGGGAGTGAGGGGCCCCCCTAGAGGGGTACGAAACGGACGGGGCTCCGCCGACCCCCCTCTCTCTCTCTCTCAGCCACAAGGGACTGGGTTGGGCTGTTTGCCTTCGGGGTTTAGCTAATTAGAAATTAGGCGTGTCGAATTCGTGCGCGTCGGTTACGCTGGCCTGGATGAGGTGGAAAAATAAAAAGAGAGAAAGACCATTCAGGAGTTTCCGAAAGTGGCGCAGCAGGCGTGGCGCCGGGTTTCCGGCGGGCGCGTAATTCGATGTTGTTGACACGAATGTCGCGTCCGCTCCGCGCGACCAGCCTTGCCGTGCGACTGCCGCTGCTGTTGACTCATTCCAGCGTGCTCACGATCGCCCATCGGATTTCCGATGAGCAGAACGAGCCGAGCGGCCGAGGCGGCGACGATCACGGCGACACGAGCAGCAGCAGGGGAGGATCGCGCGTATAACAACATTCCGATAAAGATGTTACCGAGAGGAAGGGGGTGGGGGCAGGCGCGGCAGGCGCTCTGCTCTCTTGTTGCTCGCGCGCTCGCGGAGCCGACGGTGCGCGTGGCTGCGCGTCGTGTGAAGGAGAGGGTGCGCGCGGGGATGATGAGGGAGGGCAGGAGCAAGCGGGCGCGGGGCCTCGCGGCGAGGAGCACCACGACGAGGGGCAGAACAACGAAGGGGTGTTCTCTCTTCTCCTCTCTCGATATATACACGAGGGTGCGGGATAGTCACAGCAGCAGCACAGCGCCGCTCTGCTCGGCTCGTGAAACAAAATTGCCTGCTGCTCCCTTCTCTCTCTTTGGGAAAGTGCTTCTCTTCTGCTCGTGTGACTTGCTGGCATCTTGCTTCTTATTCGCCCCCCTTTTCGTCCCTTTTGATCTTTATCGGTGTGTTGTTTGGTGGAGCCTGGAACTCCTGGAACTAGACGATACGGTAATGACCTGTCGCCCGACCATCGCCGCATATTTTAGTTTCGCTCTTGCCAGACAGAGCCGTCATGTCGGTCTCGCGGCGCTTTTTGCTGTTGGCCTCGGCCGGCTGGGCTGCGCTTGCCGTGGGTTTGCAGTGAAACTCTCCGCAGTTGTGTAGTGTCTGCTTTGCAATTTGCGCGACAGAGGGTGGGCGTTGCGGGGGGTTTGCAGGGAGGGGGACAGGGGGACGGGGATGGGGTGCTCAAGGCTCGCTTTGACCTTCCCCTCCCTTGTCACCGAGCATTCCAACGGCAAAGTTGGCCCTCCATGCGCTTTTATAGGGGACCCTCCGATCCGCCCTTTTTGCGCATGTGTGTGTGAGTGTGTGTGTCCTCTGGACAGCCGCTGTCCTTTGCGGTCAAAGAGAGTGAAGAGGCTCTCTGCCCTTTTCCGTTTCGATTCTTTTCACTGCGAGCGGCCGTTTGAACTGCTGTTCGTTTTTCCTCATGTCTGTCGTGCTCAAGAACAAAGGTCAATGAGTAAAAATAACAAATTTCCCCTGTGCAGCAACATGGCCGCTGCCTCCGTCGTTGTTGAACACGGTGGCCTTGTGCTTGCCTCAGCCCAGGTCGGCTCAGCCCTCTCCCGCCCCGACCCGACCCGTCCGACCGCCGGCACCCCGACGGGAGGCCCTCGGCCCAGACGGGCCTGACCGCAAGTCAACCCCCCCGCTGCCTCCTCCAACCCCCTCGCTCCTGGTGGTCCCTCCTGGCTCCCCGGGGGACCGAACCCGGGCGGGCTGGCCCCGTGTGATATCCGAGATGCCACCTGGACACCGGATCTGGCCTCCGCCGCCGCCGCCGCCGCCCCTACTCCCCACCCCCTTCTATTTGCTAACCCGACCCTCCCCTCCCTGGGAATCACAGGGCCGCGGTATAGACGAGCCTTCTTGGGCAGGTCGACGCCGTGTGCCTTTGCTCCTGCCTCACGCCCTCCTTGTCGTGCTGCAGGTGAGCCCCATGGTGGACGCCCGCCTGCGCGAGCCCCTCAACAGGGTCCGCCTGCTGTCCGTGCCCAGGGCCACCCTGGAGTCGCAGACCCTCCTGTACGAGGGCACCTTCGGCCAGGTGTGGCGCGGCGCCTGGCGCGCGCGGCCCGGCCACCAGGAGGACGTGATCATCAAGACTGTCTCGGGTGAGTACCCTCCCCGCCAACCGGAAGGACAGCATCATCCCCTGCTCCTGATCGGTCTTCTCGTCTTGTTCTTATCGCCATCCTTGTCTCTGCTCTAGATCAAGCCTCGGAGCTGCAGATCTCGGTGCTGCTGTCTGAAGGGCTGCTCCTTGCCGGCCTCAGCCACGAGCACATCCTCGCGCCGAGGGCCGTGTCCGTCGAGGCCGGCAACCGGCCCTTGCTCGCCTACGCCGTCGGCGCCAAGTACGGCAACCTCAAGAGGTGAGTGCGGCCATATCCTCTAGTGTGTATGCGCTGCAGCGGGCAGCCTGACTTACACGGCTGTCTCATTGTTTTGCCCCGCAGGTTCCTGATCCACAGCCGGTCTGGCGGAGAGGGCCACTTCGCCATCCTGACGAAGGACATGGTGCACATGGCCATGCAGGTGGCGCTAGGCGTGGCGTTCCTGCACACGAACCGCATCTGGCACCGGGACATCGCCACCCGAAACTGCATGTGAGTGCGACGGCGCGGCCTCGACGGCGTCCTTGTTGTGACAGGGTCCGGGACAAACGACCAGGACCCCCCCGCTCCTCATCCCCTCGCTCCACCCCCGAGCGCAATGTGATCCTGATCAGCCGCAGAGACACCGTGTGAAACCGAAGCCCTCCCGGCTGTGACGCGGTGGGGCGGGGGCGGGGACGGCGCTGGCAGCGGGGGGTGGCGCCATCTCAGCGGGGGCCTCGAGAGGCGTCGGCGGAAGCTCGCTTGGG
>NW_026267250.1:750265-751806 GCF_000697945.3 Frankliniella occidentalis | reverse complement strand
TTGGTCGAATGTAAGCTACCAATAATGTGCTGTGTTCATTGATCTGGATCTCCGTGCAATCACAAGCAAAAAATAATCATGTGTCGCCAAAACCTAAGTGCGATATGCTATTTCCATGGAAGAAATTTCCAGGGACCACTACCGATGCCATATTATTTCCATGGAATCCATTTCCATCGAACAATGCTTTCCCGTGGAATCACTGTTCCAGGGAAAATTTTACATGGATGTAACCAAATTACTCAAGGGATTTGAACTCCATGGAATAATTTCCGGCGGAATTTTCAGCTGGGGCCGCCTGCCGCCGCCCCGACACGTAATCCACCCTTTGCATTGTGCGATGCCCCGCGCCCGCCCCACCAGTCTTGTTTGGTTTACCTCCCCCCTGACAAATGATGTCTCTCACACCGAGGCGCGTAAACCCCGTACTACTGTCGCACTCGCATCGCAGAACGCTCGCTCTCCCAAAACCATTGTCCCGCATCGTCTTCTGCGGATGCTGTCTCAGCCGCTTCTCTCTGTCTTCCTATGGCGCCGTCTGCTGCTGCTCCATCGGCCGTGTCGCCAGCCAAACGTTCGCCCTCCACAATCAGCGAAAACACTGAGCCCACAGTTTAGGTATGAGAGTCGTATGCAATACCCATACCCTCACAAACACGACTGTCAGCCGATCTGAAAGTTTTCATAGTTTTTAGACAATTCTGGAAAGAGGGCAAGATGTATTTTTGCAGTCCTGACACTTCATATTTCGGGCCTCTGGCTGTGTTGCCAACGACGACAAGGACACGCGGCCAGCTAATGAAGGATGGGGCCAGAGCCTCCCCTCCGCTCCGCTCCGCGGGTCCAGCGGAGCGGCAGAAGCGGCGGCGGCGCCGACGGAAAACGACCCCAAATCGCGCGCCGATTAGTATTTTATTTTATCGTCTGCTAATTTCACTGCCTCCGCGCGGCGCCCGCTCCAGGGAGGAGGGGGAGAGAAAATAATATATAGATGACGATGGGGACGACGACGACGATGGCAGGAACGAGGAGCTTCCTTCCGCTGCAGGGGGTTGGTGACCCGCGGCGGCGGGCTGGGGGTGGGGGACGCGGGGGCGGGGGTCGTAGGCGGGTCCCCGGGTCCCCTACAACAACAACTTGCAGCGCCGGGTCACCAGAGCTCTCCCCCGGCCCGCCCGCCGTGTTTGGCTCCGCGTCTGCCGTCGAGAGTTCCCGTTGTGTATCATCCGGACGCGGATTAAAACTACGGGGCCTCCGCGCTGCTCCGGCCGGGGCCGAGCCGGGCCGGGGGGGTTGACTACACCAGTCGCGCGAGGCACCAGGATTAAAAACTTTCCCCCGGCTGCTTTGCTGCTCGGTTCTGGCGCTGCTGCTGGCGCTTGGTACAGAGAAGGGCGCAAGATGAGCCAGCAGCGAGCAGCAAAAGCAGCCGTTTCCTGTTCTGCTGCAGCGAAGGCTGGCTGGGGCGGGGCGATGGGCTCCGCCGCTGTCGCTAGATATTCTTGATTGATAAGGGCGGCGCGTGGCCACCCCACCCCGCC
>NW_026267250.1:738388-742630 GCF_000697945.3 Frankliniella occidentalis | reverse complement strand
AGTGCAGTTGGTGCTTTTTCACTGCTCTTGCTTACAGTTGTTTTTGTTGCACTTCGGCCTCTTGATGATGTTTGATTGGCCTGCTTTTTACCTGCAACACCATTGTTGCTCAGAATTTCCTTTGCAATAAATTTCTTGGAGCCAAGATGATAGTGACGACAGTCTGAGCCATAATCACACTCAAAGCAAGACAGTTCTCTGAAGGACAAAAGATCTCCCTTGGATCTATCCCAAGTGACCTGATGGACTTTCAATGTTCCTTGAAATTGAATATCTTGACCTGTGTATGATTTTTTAAAATTATTGATAGCATTTGCAGAGATGGGAATTATATTAACATGTTGAATATTTTCTTCATTCAGAAGTTCTGTGACAAGTTTATCAAATGTATCAATATTACTGTTTGACATCACAAGGCTATCAGCAGTGCGCTTTAAAACTGCACCAACACCATCGGCAGGGCCTTTACCATGGCCAGACTCAGAATAATTCCATGAAAACCGCTGCAATTGTGGATATTCAACACCAAAGTGTTGAATGATCAGTCCAAAAATTGTCTTGTTCCTGTACTGAGTGCTAGGAGAATCACTGCAAATTACTAATTCTTTCACAGCTGGGTTTTCTTTTAAAGCTGCTTTGAGAATTGGTTGGAGGTGGACCATGGTTGCGGTGGCATCATGAGCTAGATCAGGAGATACCGTTGCAAAAGCCTGCTTGCAATCTTTAGTATATTTCACTCCTGTGTGAATCGTGACTTGGTTGCGAGAAGCTCCAAAATGTACCCCTTGCACTTCTTTTGAATATTTGCATGCATAATTCTCTGAATAGTCAATTTTCAGTACAAGGACCTCATTCGAAAGGTTATCCAGTTTCTTCTTTACAGCTTGATATTGATGGTAGTGCCTCCCAATATGTTTGGCATGCTCTTCAATATCTGTAGTTACTGCATTCACAAGATTTTGTAGAGAAGTAGTGACAGTTTGCAAAACAGTTCTTTTAACTGTAAAATCATTTTTGGTCTTAGCATTGGTTCGATTCTCTTGAATGCTCATCCATACCTCATAGTCAATGAATTTATTTTGCTCAAACTCATTTACTTTTAACTTCTTGTCAACACACTGAGAACAAAGTCGCAGCAAACACTCCACCTTACCAGATTCACAACAAATTGAATCCAATGCTTTGTCAGCGTCATTCTCATTTATTATCTCATGCTTATGCAGCGCAGCAATCTAAAGTATACAAAAGAAAAATTAAAAACAAAATTCTCTATGTAAAATTAAAGATATAGCCATAGAAAATAAATAGTTTACCTTCAATTTGATATTTTCACAGCTAGTGCACAAACAAGTGTCCCTCTCTGATACTTTGGGGCGGACAATCCAAGCAGGCTTGTATTTACAAAAGATACCATATTTCACAGTTGAGTCTTGATTATTATTTTTAAACATCTTGAAAAGTCTCTTCCTGGATGCATTCATGTATCTCAGTTGATGTTTCTTTTTTTTTATAGTCATAGTTTGCTTTTTTCCAGGGCATTCAGTGCTAGCTAAGTCACTCAACCAGTACTCATGGACTTTTGCTTGATTTACACGATGAGCAGCATTAGGTTTGGCTTTGGTTTGTACCTTGCGCCGTGCACCTCGGGGTAAAAACTGGGTCCCCTTGCTCAGTCCTTTTACACTTTGTAAGTTTTCAAATTGTAAACAATTTATAAGCTTTCCTTTCTCCTTTCTACTTTTCAAAGATTGAAATGAATTGGTCAAATCCTCTTGTAATGCAACACTTACTTCTACAAAATTAGTGATGTCTTTCGGAACATTTCTTTTCCCTATGATTTCTTTGACTTTCTTCTTTGTGTCTATTTCATCATCCATTTTCTGTTTTAGTCTAAGGAATCTTCTTTTAAATCTTTCAGCCCTCCTTTTTTCTTCGTGCAATTCCTGTTTGGCTTTTTGTAAGTCTCTATATAGTTTGGAGGTATGACGGTGCTTGACAATTCTGCCTTGCTTCTTTTGTCTTGATTCCGTTGTTTTCTTTTCAGAATTCCTTTTTGGAGTATCACTACTATTATGACTAGATATATTCTTTGATACAGAGTTTTGCCTCCTCGCACTAGTACTTCTTAAACCTTGACGATTATTAACATTACTGGAAGTGGCAGTGGATTGATTTTGAGATGTGGTTTTAATCCTTTTTTTCCTTTGAGCATCTTTGCCATACAAAAAGTCAGGCTCAGATTTAACTTTTCTTTGTCTAGTGGAGCGTCTCACTGGAACATTTGACCTGCAACAATAATGTAGAATAATATGTCTGAAAACACACCACTATGACAGCATCTTTTAATGTTATTTTGTATCAAAATAGCATATCTTACTTGTCAGTAGGCATGGCTGCAGCTGGGTTGTCGTAGGTCAGGTCGGCTAGGCGTCACATAACCTAAACAAAATGTAAATTAGTCAAAATTGCGAAAAAAAGAACTAAAAGTGTGAGTACAAGTGACAAAAGGGGAGAGTGAGTGGGGACCAAGCGATGATTAACTCAAATATCTAAAGAAATATTGTTTTGTATAACGGATTTACACTCCAAACAGCTAAGAAACCCGACCGGTACTTCTCCGACACATATTTCACGACCAACTACTTACTGACATGAAAGTATTTCAAGATAAGCACATCGGTTGTAGTTTTATCACGCACGCAAGTAGGGTTAGTTTAACTGACTTTACAACGAAGAAAATTATAATTACCTTGTAACCACCTGGCCGCCAGATTCCCACTACTTTTCTGGACGTCGGTGAGGGCTCACGGCATGCTGCACGCTGTATCTTATGAGAAATATGAGATAACTGAAACGGTTATCCGAATTCTGACAAACCTGGTGACACTTTTTAAAGTGTTCGTTTTTCGTGTATTTGGTGATTTGGGACCTCGATATAGTAGTAATGCGATGCATCATAGAGTTAATGAACGAAAAATATTGGTGTTTTGACCAGGTTCAATAATGTACGAGCGATAATAACGAAAAAGTAAAGAAAAGCGGAGTCGGGGACAGCGCATTTTCCGTCTGCTAGGGAAGTTTAAGATATATTTAATGGTGATGGAATGTGTTCGAAAGCAATTAAATGGCCTTGCCAAGTCTCAGACACGCTATATTTTGGTAATAATATGTTCGTTTTAGCTACGGTGACGATTGGGAGAAATACAACTGAGTTGTATTCTCGGACACCGACATGCATCTTATTTGTGAAATCACCCATGTGTGCGAGAGCGAGAGGAAGCGAGAGGGAGCAAGAGAGAGAGAGAGAGAGAGAGAGAGAGAGAGAGAGAGAGAGAGAGAGAGAGAGAGAGAGAGCGATCAGGCAGGCCGGTGTGATTGAAGTGGTGCAGTGAAGCGGGCGGTGCGGTGCGGCGTCGGCAGCAGCAAGCCAGTTAGCCAGTTTTAGCAGAGCCCCGTTTTCTCCCGTTTTCCCGGTATACGTACGCGTCGGCCTCCTCCGCCGAGCATTTTATTCTCAGTCGTTATACGCGCCTGGTTTTAAACTTTCCCGCCTATTTCACGCAGTTTTGAATTCTTTCCTTCGTAGAGGAGCAGGCCATTGTAATGGGACCGCGGCAGCACCCTTGTTCAGCCCTCTGCCCTCCGGTATAGGTGCGCCCCGCCCCACCCTGCCCTCAGGCTGGTGCGCCCTGCACCCGCCCTGTTCCTCCACCCTCGCCGACGGGTGGGTGGACTCATGCAGAATCCAAGCCCCGTCAATGGCAATACTGAGTGCAGCCAACCGAAAAATTTAATAAATCCCTTTAGTCGAAAAAAAAAATTAAAGCCTCCTTTTTTTTTTTTGAAAACCAACTTTCTAATTAATTTACGTTTCCCCTGCTGTCTACACCAGTCAAGTGCCTGGCCAGTCGGACCCATCTCACGGTCTG
This sequence comes from Frankliniella occidentalis, assembly GCF_000697945.3. Lineage (NCBI taxonomy): Eukaryota > Metazoa > Arthropoda > Insecta > Thysanoptera > Thripidae > Frankliniella > Frankliniella occidentalis. Next base: position 738,701 of record NW_026267250.1, on the reverse strand, counting down.
TGCAGATAACATACGCTGCTTAAACGTGAAAATAACTCCATCGCCGTCAGCTGATGCTCTCAAAAATCAGATATCTTCCGCGAACTTGTTTTTTTACCTATGTGTTGTTACCTGGCGCTGCCTCCTCGCAGGATGCTGCAGCCTGGTACGGCGGCGACGGCGCGCTCCCCGGAAGCCCTGCTCTCCTTCTACCTGTCCTCTCCCCGCGTCTCAACTTCCTCCCGCACCGCCCGCCGCTCCGCCGGCTCCCCTTCCGGTATAAACTCCTTTTTCTGCTCCGGATTGCTTTGTATGAATCTGGTCCCCGAGGAAC
>NW_026267250.1:732145-738338 GCF_000697945.3 Frankliniella occidentalis | reverse complement strand
CCCCCGCCCCGCCCCGCCCCGCCCGCTGCACACGCGGCGACTACTTCTTGTGGGGTCGAACATCGCAAGTGCATTAGGCGCCATCTTTGTTTGTCCCCGCGATGCTATCTAAACAAGGCCGCCGCCCGCCGGCGCGTCTTGGAGGAGGAAGAGAGCAGGGCTAGAGCAGTAGTAGTGCAAGCGCGCACTGCTGGATGAGCAAGAGAAGAGAGGACCCGCGCCGCAACTGGGAGGGGAGAGCGCGAGAGTTGCGACGGTTTAGTTATTGCCTCACGGGCGCACCGCTGGGCCAGGCCCACCCTCGGAGGGGCGACACTTTGCTACCACTGCTTTTCGCTGAGGAATCCGTGCTGCAGCCGTTGCGTAGGGGACTGAAGTGCGTCCCGCTCTGTGGAAAAGAAATCGAGGTTGTACGACAAATAGAATGTATTTACTCAAGATCAGAAAAAAAAAAACGTTCTTCTCGCCGACAAAAAAATCACTTGACATGGTCAAAAATGGTAAAGGTAAAACTTTTATTTCAGTCTCTTTTTTACAGAGGTTTTACTTTAAAATGTCTCAAAATTGCTACAGTTTGACAGTCTCTTTCGTGTGTTTTCTGTCAAGAGAAGACGGCAAATCTGCCTAGCAAACTCCTCGGTTTGCGGTGTGCCTGAAGCACGGCGATCTCGGCCGACAATAAAGTGAGACGAATACTTGCTGACTCGCACTGTCTGATCGCAGTCGTCTTTCGTCACGTTGCTCGAGCCGCTCTAACAACACGCGCTTCTTGCGCGCGCCCCTTATCTGCTCGACGACGGCTGATTGCAGACTCACCTTGTTGTTTTATTCATCCTGTCGTGGACCCAGAGGAGCAGGCTGGGCGGCTGCCACCGCTGATAAGATGATAATGGTCCACCGATGCTGCTCTGGAAGGCTCCTGCGCCCGCCCGCCCCGCGATTTTCAAATCCGTCAGATGAAGGCAAATACCGACGCCATCCGCCCCACGCAGTTTGCCTGCTGCTCCCCTCGCCTCCGGTATATCGCGGCGCACCGCGCGGCGATCCGCCCGCCGCAGGCAAGAGAGTGAGCGCTGTCAATCAGAAAGCAAAGGCGGTGGGTGAGTAGGGTGAGCGAGCGAGCGAGAGAGGAAGAGAGAGAGGAAGAGCGAGAGAGACGGGCCGACGGAGCGGTGAGAGCTTGTTGCTCTGGGTGCTGCGGGGTGCCGCGCTGCGACTGACAGCCCTGCCTGCCCCCGCTACTGCCGGCCGGACTCCCCCCTCTCTGTCTGTCCAACTCCAGGCGAGCGAGGGCGTGAGGGCGGGGACCCGTCGAGCCCCGGCGCGGAGCAGCAGCAGAGCGGTGGTGGTGGGTCGCACCCGCGCGCGCGCAGGGTGGGCCGACCTCGCAGTCTCGCGCAACTCCGGAGGAATCTGTCCATCAGCGGGGGGTCCGCCGTGGTGGGCAGCTCGCCCTGCACGCCCTGCGGCGGAAGGCTGTAATAGCACACATCCCATCCAGGCGCCCGCTCGGCCCGCGCCCCGCACAGCTGGAGGTCCAGGGCAGCGCAGCGGGTCCAATAGCGCCCCTAGGAATGCCGCCGCCACCCGCCCTCCTCTGACTCTGATGAGAGACACAGACTCGGCTGCACTGATGGAGGGTGGAACCTGCTGCTTGCTTTACCTGCTTCTCCCTGCCTCCACGTCGTCCTCGTCGTCGTCATCTCCGCCTCCCCGTGTGCCGGTAAATGAAACATGCCTCGCTATATCACATATCAAAGCGCAGCCACCAGCCAGGCCGGGCTGGGTCGGGCCCGGGCCGGGGCGCCTGTGCGCCTCCCTCGCCTATGATAACGCTCCCCTACCAGACTGCAAGACCCTGCGCTCCCCTCATCCTCCCCTCACTCTCTCTCGCTCACTCGCTCTCTCCCCTCAAACGAAGCAATTAAGTACCAATAAAACAAGGCCCGCCCGGGGCTGGGGCGGCGGCGGCCCGCCTTTGCCAAGAGAGTGCCAAATGATGGACAAGAGGGAGAGAGAGATGGGGGCCCCCGTCCTGGCTCCCACCCCACCCCTCCTTCCCCTCCTGTATGCCAATTTAGGGACGGGACGAGGATGTCCTCGCAGACAGCTGCAAGATCTAGACCCTCGCGCGCCGCCACCCCACGCCCTCAAAAGAATCGCTCAATCGTGACGGACGATAGCCCCATCCAAGCGGCCAATACCTTACACCCTCTCTCACTCTCTCTCTCTCTCGCTCTTTCCGACACCCCGCACCGCACGCCAGTCTGGGCGGCACGTTCAAGAGGCTGATATCGATGTTGAGCGATGTCCTTTACAGGAGAGGAAATGGCAGCAGAGAGGGGCTGAGGAGAGAATAAAACGGCGAAAAAAAGGGGGAGTAGGAGGTGGGGGCGGTGGGAGGTGCGCGCGGGAGGAGTCGCCGTTGTGGGGGGAGTAGGCCGTCGCTGCACGGTGAAAACGAAGTCTTTGGCGTTCAGGCGCTGGTCTGCTGAAATCAAACAGCCCCTGTGCTAAGTTCCCATAAGAGCAGCCGCTGCTTGAAAACCACTAGACGTTTGTTTCACCGATTTTCAAAATATTTCTAAAGAAAACGAAATGTGTATTTTTTCCTACCAGTACAAAGAGAGTGACTGAAACGACGTTTTCGCCATCTAGGGAAAAACAGCAGTGATGTACATAAAGCGAAAACTTTTTAACGATTTTTTTTTTTTTTTTTTTTTTTACCGGTGAAAGGAGCGTATGGACAAGTTGATGACAGCACAGTGCCATCGATACCGCTGTGCGCTGCGCCGAGCGACCCCCTCCCCTTGCTCGTTATAAGTTGGAAGGGCGTCGTCGCCCGCGCCCCGCCCGGCAGCACGGCGGCTCCACACCGCGTGAATGGCACCCTTTCCTCCGTGTGGAGCGACATTCATTAATACGCTGGGCCTACACGGGGCGCTGCAGCGCACTGCACACCCAAACAGCCAGCAGAGCCGGGGGAGGAGAATTCGGGCGCGCCGCGGGCGGAGCATGAGAACGACGGGAAAGTTTAGCTATGGGCCGCCGAGTGAGAGGGGAAAGGGGGTGAGAGGATAGGAAAGATAAATAGAGAGGGAGAGAGGGAGAGAGCGAGAGAGGGAGAGAGCGAGAGAGGGAGAGAGCTAAAAAGGGAGGGAGGGCAAGAGAGAGACCACACTGCATGGCGCACGGGCACGCGGGCGGAACTGCAATGGAATGACGCTGCCTGCCCCGCCCGGAGAAGAACAAGAAGAAAGTCATCAGGCAAATGATGGGAAAGTTTGACGTCGCGCGCACTGCGCTGGCTGTTCACGTGTTTGGTTGGCGATTGGGTGAGAAAGACACGACGACGAGGTGATAGAGAGAGAGAGGAATAAAAGCGAGACAGAGTGAAAGGGGCGGGAGGTGGGGGGTAAAAGGGATGGGGAGGGTGGGGGGTGTCAGCGCGACCAAACAGCACAGCGCAGAGGATGAGTCGCGCAACAGAGCCTCGCAGCATTCGCGGGAGGGACAACAAGTCAACACATTACGCGATGCCACTAGGCTTGTGTGAGTGTGTACGTGTGTGCGAGTGTGTGCGTATGTGGGAGAGGGCGTCGACAGTTCCAGCACTGGCGGCATTACCATTAGCAGAGAGACGCGTTGCCTTTAATGCGCGTCGATGTATGTGACGTCCACAATACACTCTCCTACAGCGCCATGTGTAGAGAAATATGCACGTCTGGAGACGTTATAGGAAAATTTGCCGTGTGCATAAGGAACGGTACCTCAAAGACTGACCATATTCTTTATTTCCGTTATACTTGCACGTGGTAAAAGTGTCCTTTCCGTGCAAAATTGAAAATCAATGATTCAGGCATTCTGTCCACGTCATTTTCAAAGTTGCATTCCAGGAGACGCCGGGGTCTGTTAGTTTTTTTTTTCTCGAGCAGGGTGCGGCTCGACTTGGAGCCGGGTGGTGGTGGTGGTGGTGTTAAGGGCTGGCCAGGACCAGGAGGGCTGAGGAGGAGCTGCTCACCGAGGAGAGGAGAGCACCCTCGGCTCGGCTCGGACCCGCAGTGATTGGGTGCAACTCGGCGTGTAAATAGTGTCGCTATCTCGGCTGCACAAGCGTGATTATGCCATCGTGCCGCGTTGGTGGCGGGGCTGGGGGAGGGGGATGAGGGGAGGACAGAGGAAGGGGGGAGGAGGAGGGGAGGAAGGGAGGAAGGGAGGGACAGGAGGTATGCCTCTCACTGCCTGTTTGCGCTCTCTATCAGACGGCCCGCCCCGCCCCGCCACGTTAAACTGCTCCGCCCGGACGGCACTTCAAACGCCCCGACTGACTGTGAGGGTCCGGGGCCCCGTACCGTCGGTACACGGCGGCGGCGGCGCTCCCGGCGGGGGTGGAGGAGGGAGACCGTCAGCGGCTCCAGCGCGCTAGCAGCGTCGCGACGCGGCGGGGGCGGCGGCAACGTAGCCATGGCAACGATTAGAAGGAATTGTGTACGGTCCGACGACGACCCCTGACTGTAGGGAAATGTGTGCGAGAGAGAGGGGCGGTAGGGGAGAGAGGGGGTGTCCCAAAGCGCCAACGGAAGAAGGGGAGCTGGTAGTGAGAGCAAGCGAGCGAGAGAGACGAGGGGAGGGGAGGAGGAGGAGAGCAGAGGAAGAGGAGAGAGCTGGGGGCCAGGATGAAGAGAGCTATAAGAGCGTGGCGGGCTAAATGTGGAGATATGAAGGAGTGACGGCGGGTAATACCGCGCAGGTACTCCGCTGGGAGGGAAGGAGAGAGAGAGTGGAGAAGGAAAGAGAGAGAGTGGAGAAGGAGAGAGAGAGAGCGAGAGAGAAAACTAGGAGAAAGATTGAGAAAAACGAGGTGCGAGGCTAGGGTAGTGCGGGGAGGCTCCACGGCGAAAAGGTGGTGTAAGAGATGCTGCCCCAGCAGAGCCCCGTGCGGTGCGACGGGGCGCAGAGCGCGCAATTAATTCGCGCGGGAATTCTGTTCCTCACGCCACGCGCAAAATAAAATGGAAAAAAAAATATTATCAATTCATTTGGCAAATCATTTACCAATCGCTGCTAATGTGGCCGGGGCGGCCGGGGCAGCGCGCGGCGCTGATCACCTCCCGGTTTGTTTCCGGTCCAGCGGGTCAGGCAGGCGCAGCAGTCGGGCCCAGGCGAACGGCTTTTAATCAAGTTCCAACAGATTCGTCTCTCCCCCCACCTGCCCGCTCTCTCGGCACGGCAACGGCACAACCCCCCTGCCATTTCGGAGATAATTTCCGTGAAATTTATTTGCAAGTCCTGTGCTATCCCTCGTCCCGCCTCCCCCTCCTCGCCCCCTTTTGCTCGTACCCCCTCGTGCTGGCTCGCGGTCGTTGACATCATCGACCAGACGGCTGACCTTTAGGCGAGAATTGTCGTCATGCCGTTAAGAGAGAGAGAGAGAGAGAAAAAGAGAGAGAGCGGAGACCTGTTTGTGCTGATGGTGATTAATGGGGCAGTCACCAGTGCGGCAAGTAGTTCTGTCCATGGCCCATCAGTGCGTCAACAGAGACAGAGAGAATGAGAGGCAGAGAAAGAGAGAGAAGTAATCGCACACACCGGATGAGGAACAGCGCTGCTGCCTGTACAATGGGGTGGCTGGGTGAGCGACAAGTCTGAAACAAAAAAATAAAATAAAAAAATCCTCCCTCCCTCTCTTTCTCTGCTTTATCCTTCACCTTATAGAAAAAAAACGGTTAGAGAGGAATGGCCAGCGGCCAGACCGCGTTCGGGAAAGGATTCTGTCTTTGTTGCTCCTGAGGCCGGCCTCCTATTACTATGTGTTCGTGTATGTGGGTGGTTTCACGAATAAGATGCACATTGGAGCTTTTTTTTTTTCGTTTTTAAAATGTTTGCAAGTGGAGGTTTTTCAGGCTATACTGCTTAAGTGGTACCCATGGAGTACGGAAACGGTCTTTAGCGAGCTCCCAGTCACGTTATCTAGCCTACCCGATACGCCTTAACTCCAGCGCCTGTGAACGGCGTGGTAGGCAACCCGCAGTTCAGTGCTGCGTTGCAGATGGCCTCTTTACAGGCGCGCTGCTGAATGGATTTCGCCCTTTTGAGCTGAAAATTAGCGGTAGAGAAGCTGCTCCCCCCCCCCCGGATTTTAGTGAATTATTCAAAATCAGTTGTCAAAGAAATAATTGGCAATATGTATTAA
>NW_026267250.1:722645-727345 GCF_000697945.3 Frankliniella occidentalis | reverse complement strand
CCGCCCCCGGCCCACCCCTACGGGGCCACACAACGCCCTGCCACCCCTTCTTCCATCTCCATACCCGCCCCCACACCCTCCTGGCCTGGGCTGCGACCAAAAGAGCCTAAAGCGCAGGATCCGAAACAACAAAAGAGCGCAAAAACTTCCTGCCCGGAAAGAGAAGAAGAAGAAAGAAGAAAAAAATGGGAGTTAAAGAACGCGCCTGGGCAAATTTTAAATTCCTTTGCATTATTCCTGCGAAAAAACGCAGTCCCAGCTCAGTCATACAAATCCCTGAGCGGCACGGCGCGGCGTGCGGGACAATGGCGGAACAGCTATGCGTGCATGCCACCCCGTCTGAGCGTTGGGGTGGGGCGGGCGAAGCAGGGCGCACATGGAGGCGGGCTTGTCCGTCAGAGGAGTTTATCCCGGCATGTCGTGTCCCGACGGCCGGCCGCTGGTGCCGCGATACGACCCCACCCCGAAAGGGGTAGGCACCGACACCACACGGCTAGAATGGGCTGACTCAGAAAAAGATTAGACTTTTTCCTTCATTACATTTTTTTTAAGTTAAAAATATTTGATTAGCGTGATACAGCACAGCGAGCGGACGAGACAACGCCCCGAGCACCCTCTTCCCGTTGCCGCGTCGGCCCCTTTGGGTCGTCGTGTTGTCACCAACCAACGGCCAAAACTTCCCCCATTTTGGAGGCTCTAATTGAAATCACTCGGACCCTTTTACCTTTTGTCCCTCCGCATCCCACCTTCTCCTCCCCATCCGAACCCAGCCCCTGGTGCGCGCCCCGCCCAGAGAGCCCGCCCATCATCGTGATCCTGGCCTGCCGCAGCTGCCTCCCTCGGGAACACCACGGCCGGCTATCTCCTCGGCCACACGCCCCTCCGGGACAGCGGCGTAGCTGCGGCTGCCGCGTAAGGGGAGCCGTCCAAAAGCCCGCAGCCCGCAGGATCTTGATCTGCACCGCCGGGACTTCTCACCTCAGCACGCGCCCTGTAACTTCCATGTGCTGCACGCACTGTTAAAAACTTGCGGTGAATGAGGCCTGAGCGGTAGCGCCGCTTGCAGGTCCGGCCGCTAGGGCGCAGCACGCTCCGAGATCACTATGAGAAATCGTTCGCTTAAAATAGGGGTTTGGGTTAGATTTTGCAATTACATCAAGTCACATTATCACTAGAAAAGGGATCTTACTTAAGTTATTGTTGGTTTCAAATGTGTATGGTCCATCTGATAGCGCACATGACCGGATTATTTCTCATAGTGGACTCAGAGCGTGCTGCGCCCTAACGGCGGGAGCTGAAAGCAGCGCCGCCGCTCAGGCCTCATTCTACCGCGATCTAGAGGAACCCGCCTGCCTAGTTCAGGTTCAGCCTAATGCGAGCTCTCATGGCGCCTGATGGGTAGGCCAAATCTTGCCTGCAGTGCATGCGTGTGCTGCGGGTTGGCCTACCCTGACTTTCGCAGGCGCCGAGCTCCCGTAATTTGCCGGAGGTACTTTTTGCACGGTCAAAATAGTTTCTTTTATTTCAAGGCCTGGTCTTGAAAGCTGTAAGATCCAAGACCGGGTCTAGACTAGAAACACAAGAAACATGTTTTTTTTTGTTTTGTTTTTTTTTACCGTGGAATGATCCCTTACCTACAATGCTACAAAGTTCACTGTGGCTTATGGCGAAATTCATCGTAAGCTGGAGTACTAAAGGAAGAGGTGTAGTCTCTCCAAGCATCGAGTGTGCAACAACCGACTGCTAAACACTTGCAAAAGTATACATAGCCGTCGCTGGAGCCAACAGGGGACGCGCGTTTTCAGCCTCAGAGCGGGACAGACAGAGAAGGGGTGCCGGACGCTGGGCTGGACCAGATGAATCATCTCTCTCGTCTGCCGGTCAATCCGTCCCCGCCGCACACAGATATTAATTAACGAGCTGGTCCTCGCAGAGGGGACAAGTTGGGGGAGCGCTGCACCCGCTGCTCCTAGCGCGACAGCGAGCTCTGCGGCCGGCGCAGGTTTACTGCCTCAATGGAGAAGGACGGGGAGAGGGACAAACGGAGAGAGAGAGAGAGAGAGAGAGAGAGGGAGGGAGAGAGGCAGGAAGAGGAGTTGTTGCCTCTCTCTCGTCTTTCCTAGTCGACGACTGTGCGTCTCACGTGGCACACTGGTCGAATAACGCTAAATGGGAAAGAGCAATTAATTTTGTGTCCAGAAAAAAAAATCTCAATCGTGCGTAAATTTGTATCTAAACTAAATGCAAAACCTGTGCTTAGGCTACACCGGGATCAACACTCTATGGTAGGGTACAATTCCCCCCCCCCTAAAGAGTGACCTTTCATATACAAATTTGCATTCGATTAAAATGTGCGTAAAAAAACACTTCATTGGACGCAAAGTAGTCCTTTCCAATTGAGAGTGCACACAAAACCGCATAAAACAATGCAAGGAACACTGACAAAAACAAACCGATGCGAACCGAGTCGTGAATACGACACGTTTGAATAATTGCGAAGATTGTATCACGTGACGTGCGACTTGATTGACGAGAAACAAAAAAAAATCTGTGAAAGATGAGAGAACACAGAAGTAGTATATCATGTATCTCGAAGAACACAGCAAATCTCCTCTTTTGGCGCCGTGCCCACACCCACCTCCTCGTCGTTGCCCTGCCGCACCCCTCGCGCGGTTATAGGTGGCCCGGGGATGATGTGTTTGTAAACACACACTGAAAATAACAATGTCGTGGAGGGGGCGCGCGCGCTGTCACACAGGCGCAACTCTGGCAGGAAGAAGGAAAAAACAAAACGAGAGAAAGGTTCATGCGGACGAGGGTAGGAAGAGGGTGAAATGTGTGTGTGTGTGTGTGTGTGTGTGTGTGTGTGTGCGTGTGTTGTTATTTTGTTTTCCCCCGGTCCTCCTCGATGCACGGCGGGCCCAGTGCAAATCCTTTGCTGCCCCATCTGACACTACGCAACACCAACCCGTCAATAATGCAACAACATCGGTTTTTATGATTTTACCCTATTTTTTTTCAGCATGCCGCGTTTCGTAATTTTTCCGCGCATACCCCCTCCTTCCCCTCTGTTGTGGATGGACCGCACCATAAATAAATCGGTCGCTATATAGTATCGCGTGGCACGCGTCCCCTCGGCTGCTGCTGCACTCGCCTTGTCGGCCCCGCTGGCTAATTGCTTGCGTCCTGCAGGGCTGCAGCGCCCACCTCCTCTCCCACCCGCAGGTGCCTCACATTACAGATAATCCTCGCGGGCCAAAGGGTCGCGGCGCGCGCGGTGGGGTTGGGTTGGGGCGGGATGGTGCTGGGTGGGACGGGACGGCGTGGAAGAAACAATTAATATACCAAAACTTGGCTGGTCGGGTCGGGCGGCGGGGCTGGGCCTCGGCCTCGGGCCGAGTCCATGACTTGTTATTGGGATTAGTCGGAGCAATAAACCTCACTCGCAGGGGGGCTGGCCCACACTGGCCTCGCCTCGCCCCGCACCGTCCCGCCCGCCCCACCCCGCTCCGCCACACCCGGCCCGGCCTCTGGCCGCGCGCCTCCCCGAGGGCACACTCGGCCGAGCCATCGAGGATCTCAAGCTCGGCCTATCGACCTCCCCCCTTTTCCCCGCCCCCTCCCCGAGGGAAATCCCCTTAGCTGGTCATCCCATTTCTTGTGCGATGCAGAGAGCTGAGCCAAGCCCGAAGGCCAGCAGCGGCAGCAGCGGTGGCGGCGGTGGCGGCGGTCCGCAAGCAAGGGCTGGCCGGGCGCCCCCGGGAGACCCCGGGCTGGGCTAATCAATAAGTGCGGAATGTGGGATTATTAACTCCGCGCGGCAACCGGATCCCCTTCACCGCAGGCTTGGCGTACTTGGACTTTGTGGCGAGGAAGACAAACATGTGAGCTAGAACCGCGCCCGGCTAAAGTAGTTGGCAAAGCAAGCGGAGGGCTTACAAGAGGAGATATGAAGTCTGAAACAAATTTCATGCAATGTTAAGAAGCCCTTGCAGTAACGTACACTGCTGTTGCTCGGTAAACGAAACAGTTTTATTTTCAATTTGTTTTTTCTGCAGTGTATCCGCGCGCGCGTCCTGCCCCGAGGACGACCCCGCGGGCCCTGCGGGTCGTGTGGGTCGAGGAGGGCAGGGAAAGGGGTAAGGGGGCTTCACCCCTCGGGGGCTTACGCGACGAGCCTTAGGGGGTGAAGCGGGGCGGGGCGGGGCAGGGCAGGACGAGCTGCCCAACGACGACGACGTTGTAAATTCGAAGGAGTTGGCCAAAGCCAGTGAGGGCCGGGGAGACCTGTCACTCGCGCGGGGTAATATAATCAGATGCGAGAAGTTTGTGGTCCCCCGAGCCGACCTGGCGCTGGCGTCATTGCGATGCACGTCTCTGCAGCGCCAGCTCCAGGCGCGGCTCCTCATCATAGCCCGGCCCCGGCGTCTTATCATATCCGTAGTGGACACCGACAGAGTCACAGTGAATTAAAACCGACAGCAGCAGCAGCGAGCGAGCAGCGTGCAATCCAAATCCGAGTAAAAACAAAAATAAAGTTATAAAACCTGTCTGCTCGTCTCCCTTCTCTGTCTCTTTCACACACATACACACACACACACACACACAAACACAGACACAGATGGTCCGCCAGAGTATGCGGCGGTGGCGTGATAGCCTTGTAGGATTAGCGCGTTATGTTCGCGCGAGGGGGAGGTGGG
>NW_026267250.1:716037-722595 GCF_000697945.3 Frankliniella occidentalis | reverse complement strand
GGGGGGGCGGTGCGGTCGGCCCAAAGCTCGTGGGACAGATTGGCCCGGGTGTGCTGCTTGTGCCTCCGGCTCGGGGCTCGGGGCCGGGCCTCGGGGTCGCTGTGCCGGATGCTGAGGAGCCGGGCACACACAAGTGGAGCACCGCAGATGAGGCTCCTGAAATAATGATCGCTTCCCCGAGGATTATCATCCAGCGGCACCTCGTTGTTGTTGCTGGGGCTGCGGGCGGCGGGGAGGACGAGGACAGAAAGGAGGGAGGATGCGGAAAAAGAGGGACAGATTTGTGTTATTATGTTGAGCTTTGTTTCAGGATTTAGACAAAACTATGAAGCTGCGTTTGTTCTAGGGTACACACGAGCCTTGAGATTTTTCGTACGTCCAAATAATTTCTTGCCATCCGTATTACTAACAACATCACTAACTGCAATCATGATTGCACCGTATCGCCATTGAGCAATAGCAGTGCATCGCACTACATCGATGTCAGAGGCGCCGGGGTGGCTTTTTCTTATCAACTCGGCCGGCCGGCGCCGGACCGGGCCCCGACCGCCACAGATTCCCAAGTTTGGTCCAGATTACTCGAACTGCCAACGGAACGGCGGCGGCAGGGAGAGGCGTTCGGCCGGCCGGAAGCAAGAGAGGAGGGAGGATGAGATTTATTCCACCGAGTTGATTAGCGGGGAGGAAAAACGGCACGCTGCTGTAACCCGGGCGCACTGCGCTGGGCGCTCCGCTATCCAGTAAGCCCGGGCGGTAGGCACTGCGCGAGCAGCTGTGCGCACGGAGCAGCAGACAGTTGCCTACCCATCGCAGGCGCCCAACTCGAGCGCGCCTGGGCGGTAGGCAACGCGGGAGCAGCTGTGCGCACGGGGCAGTGGGTTGCCTACCCGTCAGGCGTCCTACCAGGTCAGCGCGCCTGGCCGGTAGGCAACGCGCGAGCTACTGTGTAAACAGAGCAGTGTGTTGCCTACCTCACAGGCGTCAGACGCCAGCCCGCCGGCATGGCAATCGACACGATAGTGTGTGCCTCGGTGGTAGGCAACGAACAAGCTACTCTGAGTACAGAGAGCCGCTGGTTTGCCTACCTATCAGGCGCCCTACGCCGTCTATACAAACGTGGCCTCATTATAAATGATTGTAAAGCCAATTTTTTCCGTGTTTTTTTTTTTTACATTAAAAAAATGAGAGAAAGCTCGTACTCACTTCCATGCCATGACCCCGACACCTCACTAAATTGTAGCAGGCGGCGCGGGCGGGAGAGAGAGAGTCAGTCGGGGCAAACGCGGAGGGAAGGCCAGGGGCGAGGTGGAAATATTAAAACTCAATTTAGATGCTGCATCCCCGACCAACCAACTCTCCGACCAGCATATTATATTAGTCGCGCGGCCCCGCGCCGCGCCGCGCCCGGGCTTCCTCCAAGAATCTCTCTCTCTCTCTCTCTCTCTCTCTCTCTCTCTCTCTCCCACCTCTCTTTTGTCCGCCTCTCTCGCTCTCCTGGTCGCGCCGCGGCTAAACGAGCCATTGTTTGGACAGGTCTCTGCCCCCCGCGACAGGCGGCGGGGCAGAATTTAATAAACCACCAGCACGGCGTGGCGTGACGTAGCGTGGCGGGCCTCGCCGCGGCCCAAGTGCACCGGCCGGGGCTGCACCGCACTGAATTAAGACCTTCGCGCAGCCTGATCGTAAATGCAGGGGAACTTAATCCCGCTATGCACTTTCCTTATTCCGGTCCGCTGATGATAAATAATAATGGTGATTACTTGGTGAACTTTCATAATAAGGGGACGGTGGTGGTGGTGGTGGGGCGGGGCATGGGGCGGCCGCGAGGCATAGCGGCGTGGGGCAGGGCCTGCCTGGGGTGGATCATAGCCGTGGCGACGAGGAGGAGGGAGGGTGGAGGGGGGCTGCAGCAATACAGCAATAAACGGGAAACACTGATAAAAGTAACAGAAAGTATAGTAATGGAAGGGAAAGGCTGTAAGGGGAAAAGGGGTGGGGGAGGGAGGGGGCCTCGCGCAACTCTGAGGCAGTATAGCCGCGCGGCCAAACCGAGCACAGCACAGCAGAGCCCGAGCCACGAGCCAGCAGCAGCCAGCCCTTGGCCTCCACCACCACCGCAAGTCACAAGGCGCATGAAACGGGCCGGCATCGTAAACCAGCGCAACCACCTCCTCCGCCAGCCCGCACCCCGCGCTCTCTCTCTCTACTCCCGCACTCCGCTCCCCGCACCTTCTCTCCTCCTCCTCCTCTCTTCCCCCCGGGGAGTTAGCTCGCGAGGCCCCCCCGCGACCGACTCTATCAGATTTTAGATAAATTTTATGCTCCGGCTGTAAAACGCCGCCTCTCGTGTGTCCTGGTGACGCTTTGCCAGCGATCCCGGCCGCTGCTGCTGCCGCGGCGGCTTTTGTGCGTTGTATGCGTGTGTGTGTGTGTGTGTGTGTGTGTGTGTGTGTGTGTGTGTGTGTTAGAGTGAGGGAGTGCGTGCCAGCGTGTGGATGTACGTGTAGGTGTGTGCATGTGTGTGTGTTTAAGTGCGTGGCGTGCGTGTGTCTCTCCGCGGTAATGCACTCTACCGGCTGCAAGGCGGAGTGAGTTTACTACTGTGACGGTTAAAAAACAGGGTAAGGGAAGTAAGATAGGGAAAATAATCAATCGCATGACCCCGCCGAGCGCGGGAACGCGTGACCTTGACCTGGTCAGCTGCTGCGGTCTTTTTTTCCCTCACTTTTACGCCGCACTCTAAGGCGGGAGATTTAAAGCCGACCGCGCCGCCGACAAGGGAAAACAATTCTCCCGCGGCGGCCTATGGTGCCTGGGCAAAAGGGCTTTGCGGCTGCACAGGGAGCAGAGAGAAGGGATATTTTTGGTAAAATTGAAGCGAGGGCGGGCCGTTCTGAGCTGCTGCATTCCGATTTATTAATCTTTTGACGGCAAAGCCGCCGCAAAAGCGGAGCGGACCCCATCGGCCAGAGCGAGCCCGACCGTGGGAATAACAACTCCCTTCCATAAACAATATCCGATCTGCTCCCCTCGACCGCCCCGCCCCGCCCCGGTCCGGGCCGCCCCTCAAACCCCCGCGGCCTGGGTAAACGGAAGCCCCCGGCGGCACTTCTGTCCATCAAAAAACGGACGTTATCATGAGAATTTGCTCTCTCTCTCTGCAGAGAAGCACATCGCCAGCCGCGCAGAGAAAGATGAAGAAATTTGTACAGGGCAAAAAAAAAGCATCAGAAACGCGCGCGCTGGTCCTGGTTTACAAAAGCGGTCCACATAATGAATATTCAAAGCTGCTTATGAATAAGTCATTTCGGTGACAAGTGGTCCGGCCGTTGTTAGCTCAGGGCAAGAAAGCTTTTAGCGCCGCCACACGGCAGAGAGCAGGTCAGAGAGAGTGAGAGAGAAGGGGAGGGGGGGGGGGGAGTCCATTGAGGACCCGGATGAGCATCACTTGGAACGGGGCGCATTGCAGTTGGATTGGGAGCGACAGCGAGGAAAAGATTTGCTGAACTGCGAAATCAGAACCTGACTATTGTAGCCATTACCCCTTTAGAGTGTCGCTTGCACAGGATGACCATTTTTACACCTTAGCACAGTTTAGAAGAAAGAGGTAAAAAAAGACAGACGCACGGAAAAAAATGGTCGGTTGTGGCAACCAAAAGTCGATCGCTACGACCATTTCTCTCGGTAGATACCAGGACTATCGACTTTCTGATTGTGACAACCAAGCCGCATAGCTGCAGCAGGTTAGTTGCGACAGCCGACGGGTTGATCGTGGCGATCAGAACCGCTAATAGCAGGAATCGAACTTTACTGCGTTGTGGGGACTAGAGTCTTTTGACACCTCGTGGCTGCAGCTAAAAAGTTGATCGCTGTGATCGATTTGTCGTCTTGGAGGACATACTAATCTGACATCATTTGTTTTGTCTACTTTTTTGGCTAGAGGTTGTTATTGAAGGTTGAGATCAAGATTCTGCGATCCACTGAGGCTCGGCAGATATCAAAAATCGGCAAGTCATTTCAATCGCCTGTTGGCGAATCTTAGACTGACTCTTTTCAGAGTACAGTGTAGACGTCACTCGGGACACCCAGCAATGGAGGCGACCGAAGGCCTCACCGCGAGGTAACAGAAATATAAGCGTATCTTTGCAAATGAATAACAAATGGTTTTCAACCATTGAAATATAATTTCGAATGGTTGTTATCTTGCCGTAGGCAGGAGTTATACACCTAAAATGGCCGCGGGTGAGATGAAATTAATGAAATAATCAGTCCGGGTTGCGGAAGGAGTGCTACGCTGCACGTGATTCTGATTTCTACCGCTAGGTGGCGACAAGGCATAGTGGGCAACCCCTTTTCTCTCGCACGTTCCTGTAGAGTTCGTCGACCTAGGTAAACGGCGCCGGGTGATTGCCGCGACAAACCGACCTGTATGAGCAGAACCAAGCCAGATAGTAGGGCGACGTCTGATTACAGCGATCGAGTCGACCTAACAAAGCGAGTTGTAACACAACAACGAATCCAGCCGGCTGCCACAACCAAGCAGTTCGATGCTCACAACCAATTCACTCTCAACCAGGATAATCTGGTCACCACGACCAACCCTTTTTTTTCCGTGCGGTCGCAAATTGGACGATGCGGCGGGCGCCAAGTCGCTTCTATAAAACTGGGAGCGGAATTTTAAAAAGCCACTTGTTTAGTTAAGTCCCCGGATTGGGCGTACTGTGCCGCCCTTAGAATGGCCTTAGCCGGCCAGTCTTATCTCCGTCTCACCTCGCCTCACATAAGTCTCCGCCTGATCCTCTTACCCCTAAAAACAAAGCCGACCCCTTGCAGTCAACTCCCTTCTTGCCAAATTGCAGGCCTCCGCCCGCGCGCGAAAACCGACTTTCAGGTGTGGGAGAGAAAGGGGCGCAGGAGGGACTGCAGTGTGGACTGTGAAAAATAATTATCGAGAGTTCAATTTTGCACTGCAAGTTTTTTCACGGGGAACTGCTCTCTGTAACGCACAAAGGAAAATTAGCATTTATACTGATTTATATGTTGTCTTCATTTATCACACTTATGACAGCCATGATTAGAAGGCAAAAAACAGAATAGCGAAATAGTACTATATAAACAGTAAGCTTGTGCTACTGACGTCTCCCACAAGCAATGGCTACTCTTATCGAGGCTAAAGTCAAGTCACACATCACGCACGTCAGCGGCATTTAACAACCGATTAAAACAAGATTACGCGAGCGTCCTATTGTATGATGATGATGATGATGAGCGTTTCCTATCGAGAACGCTATGCCATCATATCGTCCCTCTCCTACGACAATTACAGTGCAGCGCAAAATATCTACATATATATTCAAGAAAAAGAAGGCAGCAAGGTAAGTGGCTGGCCTCCAGGCGGCTGGCCGAGGCGTGCCGCGCGGTGGCTCACGCCGGCTAATGCCCCTCGAGCCCAGCCCGACCGCATTACCATGCGGAACGCATTAGGCCGCATTTATTTCGATAATCCCTGTTTACGCAGCGCTCGCCGGGCTTACTCTGGCCTCGGGGCGCCCCCCGCCACCCCCTCGACGCCGTGCCCCCGCCGCCCGCCGCCGCCGACCGGAGAGAGCCAGCAGCCCCTTAGCCCAGACACTTAACTCACTTACTTCTTAGGTTAACGGCTTCGATCGCTTTCCAATACAAGACCGCCGCCCCGGCCGGGGGCCTCTTTTTTTCTTCTCTCCCTTTTAAAAAGAGTCGAGAAGAATAAGAAGGCGAAAGGGGGGGGGGATTTCCTCGAGGCGTGTTGGCGGCGGCGCCGCCCGCGGGGACCCGCCCGGCCCGGGCCACGCCATTTTGTTTCGCAAACCACCGCGACGCGCACTCGGTGCAATTACTGCAAGAGTGCGCTGCTGCCAGCTCGGCCCGGGCGGCACACGGTGATCGGCCGAATATAATGATTGATCAGAGTTGGGGAAGCGGGAGAGGCGAGGTGGGGTGGGGCCGCGGGTGGGGGCGAGGCGGGTACAGGCCCCTTTTGAAGTGCACTCCAGCGTGAATGCACCTGGTGCGAGCCGAAGCTTTTCCTCATCAAGAATTTTTTTTCCAGCAGAGAGAGTAAGGGGACAAGGGCGGGTGGAAGGGGGCAGAGGTATAGGGAGGCAGAAAAAACAAACTTTTCGGTGCGGAAAGTGAGGGGGGAGGAGGAGGAGGATTGCTGCATGTGAGGTATATATGCACAGCGCAGGCCGGTTGAGCGTTTTTTTGGGAGGGATCGGTGACCGCGATGCACGTATGTCGTGGCGTGGCGCGAGCTCACCAGGGGCCGCAGGGACACGGCGTAAGGGCGGGAGAGGTTGCGGCGGGGCGGGGAGGGGCGGGGTGGTCCGAAGCGAAGCCGCGGCCGCGCGCGCAGGCGAGCGATTTGTTTGTAACACGTGCGGTGTTCCCAGCGGCGCGGCCCCAAAGGCAGACCGAGACGGCGCACCCCATTCCGAAGGGGAGCGACGGGTTGAACGCTCGGGGCGGAGCTGGCGGGGCTGGCCAGAGCTGGACGGAGCTGGACGGGGCGGGATAGGG
>NW_026267250.1:710845-715987 GCF_000697945.3 Frankliniella occidentalis | reverse complement strand
TAATTGCGAAACACATCCGAAGAGCTGCGCTGCCTTGTGCAAGCAGTGCTGCGGGGCGGCGTCCCTGCGGACCCACAAAGGGCGGGGCGGGGGCCGGACTGTCATCCGAGTGCGACGTCGACCCCGGTCCCGTCGGCGCCCCCAAACGGTCCGGGTCTGCCCTGCCCGCGCTGCCGCAAGCCGCAGGACACGGTCCACACGAGTGAGCGCGCGGGCTACGGACCTTGAGGGAAGCTTGTCGCTCGGCCTCGGTCTGTTTCTCTCGCTCCAGCACGCCGTGTGGCCGTGCGCCCGCCCGGGATACGCCAGTGTCAATAAGTGGGCGGGTCGCTGAGCACCCCGCGGGGGTCCAGGTCCAGGGTCACGATGGCGTCCAGGTCGCTCAACTCGTTACCGTTGTGACAACCTGGAGCGTCTAAATAACGAACACAAATCAATGTCAGACCTCGGCCTAGAAGTTGAATGTGGGCAGCACGCACGCGCACGCGCTATAGAAAAAAAATGGAAAAAAACAAAACGCGCGGAAAACACACATTATTTTTCCCACTTATTTGAAGGAGCTTGTACAGCGACCACCGGCTCAGCATGTTCTAAAATATTCCAATATGTACTTACACAACATTATTACCGAAAACACGTAAACTTTACGTAGTCCTTTCCTGTTACTAGGAGGCACCCCCGCCCAGCCCCAGTCGCACTATACCGGCGGAGTATTCATTCCCTCCAGGACGACGACGACATGTCCGGGGATATATTTATACGACAAGGTATATGGAGCTATCCACCCCTTGCCTTGGTCATCACATACTGGTGCATGGCGCTCAAACCGGCGCCCCCGGCCCTCCCCCAGCCCGTTCCCGGTCCGCCCCCGGCCCGCCTCAAGCCCACCCTCGTCCCGCCTCTCCGGGGACGCCACTCAAACAGCGGCGATCTCGCTCGAGCTCGAACCCACCGCCCCTGCCCCCGGTCCAACTCCAACCCCGCCCGCGCCCGGCCCCCACGGCGGGGCCTGAGTCAAGATTCACTTAAAGGGTCGTGTAACAGCCGTGCCGGGGGAGGCAAAGATGGGATGTGGATTGAACAAACACGGTGGGCCGCCGCTCCAGCAGCAGACGGGCGGACGTACGGGCTGGCTGCGCACCTGCACCCGGCTGCACCCGGGTGTGCCCGGCGCACAGCAGCTTTCGCAGCCGCGGCACGTACAGCCGGTACAAGGCGGCCCCCGTCAGGGCAGACCAGACGGCGGGGGATGCTTTGCTCGGAGAGATCATACCGAGGCGTCGCGTCGAGATGCTGCAACGATTTGTCAGGCGGAGGAAGCGGAGGAGCGGTAGAGACGCCCAGCCCAGCCAGCCCAGCAGACCGATAATGGCGAGGTATAATCCTGCTTCATTTCTCACGACGGGGGGCGCACAGCGTTTGGGGGGTGGGGTGGAAGGAAGGAGTGGTGGGCAGGGTCCGGGAGCGAGTCTGTCCGAGTGAAAGAGATAGAGATGGGGCTTGATACGTTGTTCGATCGGACTGTTCGGCGCGGTTCCCCAGTCGTCTCTAGAAGATAGACGCCCGAAAAGGTAGGCAAATTTGAGGTACAAACCCCTGGATAAAGGCAGCTTATTATTGCTCTACGCCACCCCGCTTTATCGTCCCGCACATTACGCCCCTGCACTGGCAGCAGCTCGATCGTTCGTGTGAGTGAAATGACTTTTGTCTTGTCACGCATGATTACGTATTTGAAATGACACACGCTACTGAATTTGTTGTACAGTGAGAGCTAGACATCACCGATGCCCCTAACTTCCAGATTAAATGGAAAATAATAAAACTATTTCTAGGGCGGGTGTGTCGGTTTCACACCGCGATATCTGAGCCCCTTAATTATTCTCCCGACGCGCTTGACAACTGCTGTGCTGCGCTCCTTTTCTATATGTCTCTCCACAAACTCTTCCCATCCGTAGGGGAGGGGGAGGGGGTTTGGGGTGCCCTTTATATTCCTACCCCTCCACCTTCGCTCTCTCATCCAAACTCCTTCCTTCCTGAAATGGAAAGTTGGAGTGGAAGAGTTGGGAAGGGGCACATACGGTGTGTCCTACTCTGTGTGTGTGCGCGGGCCAGAGAGAGAGAGAGAGAGAGAGAGAGAGAGAGAGAGAGAGAGAGAGAGAGAGAAGAGGAGGCTCTCACAGGATTGCTAGTGCATAGCGGACAGGAAACTGCTATGATTGATGGCTTGAGCGTAGAAGACGCACCATACCGTCGCACACACACGCGCTCACTTCACATTATACTATATTTTTTTTCGACAGCGAGCCTGCGGCGTTGTGATGACACGGGACTGGCCGACGAGGCGCCCTCGATGGGCCCCGCTGGCCGGTCCCGGTCGCTGCTGACTCCACAATGAGGCTCTGCGGAGGGCGGCGGGGGCGGAGACGGCAGCGGGGGCCTTCCGGGCATGGGCACGACGACGCGGTATAGCTAAGAGCGACCATCTGTTAAACTTATTGCCCGTTCGATTTACGGCCCATGGTCGTAAAGAAATCTTTATTGATTCTCCCCACTACCCCCACCACCCGTCCTCTATCTCTCTCTCCCGTTCTTCTTCTTTTTTTAAGCACTCATATCTTTTACGTCCGACGCGGCCGATCGCGTAGGTATGGCGGCCGAACTTTGTGATGAGCGCGGCGGCGGTGGCGCGCGAGTGAGTACTCGGCGCGGGACGGTCGTGGTGCGCAGCTCAACTTTGGGAAATGATTATGACCTCCGCAGGCGCCGCCCCGCCACCGCCCCGCCACCGCCCGGCCGGAAAAGCTCTCCCTCCGCTCGTCCTGCCCCAGCCCACTCTTCGCGCCGTCAATAAGTTTTTCCAAGCAGGAAAATCACAGCTCGATGAAAAGTTGCCGCTTCATTTACGGCCCCCGTTGCCGACACAAAGTACTTTATACTTGCTTTATACAACCGAGAAAAAGTGAGGGAGAGAGAGTGAGCGAGCGAGAGAGCGAAAGATGGGAGGGGGAGGGGGGGAGGGGAGGGGTCGCCCAACGACTTGCTGTATACTTGGCTTCCTCGTTCGTTGTGCCCCAAAGTTTGCATCCCTTTGGCCGGTCGCTCCTCCGCTCCTCCCCGGAGCCAACGCGTGACGCGTGTGACGCGGCGGTATCGGAATGGCTGTTCGCACGCACCTCGGGGCAAGAGGGCAGCAGGGCCCGCCGAGCCGTGCAATGCGTGACTGAGGCGCACCGCACTGCCAGAGCCTAAAGCCCACATGAAGCCCGGGCCGGGCGGCAGCAGTTCTACCGTCGAGGGTCGTCCAACTTTGTAGAGGATGATTGAGCCGCGCAGGATTGTCTCTCCGCCTCTCTCCACCGCATTGGCTCATACTACCGTTATTATAATGCAGCCGACAGCCGTGCCGCGCCGTGTTGTTTGCCCCCGCAGAGAGAGAGCGCTGACGAGGCGGCGGGCACGCCGAAACCTCATCGGCAATCATGCAATCCGGGCTGCGATTGTGATTGCGGTTCCATCTGCTCTCTCTCTCTCTCTCTATCGCTCTCTCTATCGCTCTCTCTATCACACTGCCGCCACCGCATACCGCATATGCAATGGCAATCACGATGATGACGGCAATCGCTTTCTCTTTGTGTTTGAGGCGGCTTCATCGGAAATTGTAAGTAAGAAACGCTCTGCGCGGGCCTCCCGCGGCTCCCGCCGCCGCTCTGCCTGATCGCCATACATTAAACATATATACCGCGCGGCCGCGGGGGACGAGGATGAGCCAATCTGTGGGGGTCGGCCCGGCCGGGGTCCGGAGGTTCCGCAGCAGCAGCGGGTCCATCCCGCCAGTATTTACTCAGCGGCGCAGCCAAGATAAAGAATAAGAGAGAGAACCCGCCGGGAATTAAACGAAAAAAAGCAAAACCGTCCAAAATAGGAGAAGGAAAAGTGAATGCCAAGTATAAATTTTTAGGATTATTCTCTGTCCCGACTATATGGGCGGTTGGTTATGCATTTTGGCACGAAGTGTGCGATTTGAAATACTTCCATTATACGCTGTTTTTTGTTTTGTTTTTAAAGTGGGACTCCGCGAACAACAAAAAGTTGTGAAATCAACAGGGTGTTAGTTAAGATATATCTGCGATTCCCAAATCTATTTAGAACAATAGCGCATGCTTTGATACAGAAATGTAAGTAAAAAGTTACGAGCGAACCTTCACAGATTAATTGTCAGTGTAATTAACGTTTCACACCGTCACTGCTAAGTCACAGTCACACGTGAGTGTGGGGCAGCCCACTTGACTGCCCCGCCGCCTGACCCTTTCGACCGCTCCGCTCCCCTACAGGCGCCGGGGCGTTTGCCAACGACAGGCGCCACTGGGCGCCACCAGGCGGCACGGCTAATTGAAGACGGAAGACTGCAGGCAAATTCGTCCTAATTGAAATTACTCTCTCTCTCTCTCTCTCTCTCTCCCGCTAAAACGCCACGTCGGCCGTCTCGTCGTCTCTCTCGCTCCGCCTGCCTACTGGTATAACCTTTACGCCCCAGCGCTCTCGCTCGCACTAGGCGCGCGCTCGACTCTTCCAGCAAGCAGGGGTCTCTCTCTCTCTCTCCTCGTCACGCCTTTGAAAGAGTGGTCTTTGAAGACTTTACGCGTGGAGATGGGAGAGCGAACAAGAAGACGGAAGGTCGGGGAGGGTAATTGCCATGGTGGTTATTCCCGCGCTCGTCTGATCCGACAAGGCGGGGTGTGCCTGGGGGGCTACAGAGGGTAAGGAGGCAACGCACGAGCTCCAGTCCGAGCGGGATCAAAATGCTGGAGGGAGGAAAAATAAACAGCAAAATTACGTTTGCTATTCAAGTGTGTGAATAACCGCAATAAGGTGTGAATAATGTCGAGGGTGAGAGGGGGAGGGGGGGAGGTGGGTAATGTGAGAGAGGAATTGAGGACGAGGGTGGGGTCAAGCGGAAGCGGGCGAGCCTTAACTTTTTGCCCCATGACGGGCAAAGACGCTAAGGGCTTGCGTTAAATTTTACGGGCGTGCTCGTGAGCAGGACGACGACGAGGCTGTAAAAGACGCGCGCGAGACGGAACATCCCTTTTCATTAGCCTCTGGCAAAGCGTTTGCCGCTGCCACGACTGAAAAGCCCCCCCC
>NW_026267250.1:707333-710795 GCF_000697945.3 Frankliniella occidentalis | reverse complement strand
CCCGCTTTGCCCCCCTTCCTTTTCCTCCCATTTCCTCCCAGGCGTGTTATATTCACTTGCAAACGATTAAAACGGCGCCGGCGCAAGTCGTCACACGACTACGACGGTGTTGCGTTTCTCCTGGAAGTGTACGCGGCGCCGCGGAAGGCGAGGCCCTGGCGAGGCCGTGCAAGTGCAAGGAGGGCTCCTTATGGGACGCCGTCTTAGTGGCGCGGGCGGGACGTCACGTCACAACGAGGGGCTCAGTCAGCGGCGTTGGCGTCAATGTGGTGTCATTCGACCAGACAGCAACTCCCAAAAAATTAGAATGGGAATGAAGAAAAAATGCGGTAACATCGACCTCGAATCAAAAAAAAAGTGCATTTAAAAAGTAAATAATAACTATGATTATCTGACGGTTTTGCACGGTTTGCACTTCTGACAGCAGTGTACCCGCACTCCCTCCGCCTTCACCGTCCCTCTTTCTCTTCTAGAATCCACACCCTCCGACATCTCTCATCTCTTTCTTTCCAATAGGAAGGGATTACGCACTGGCGTGGATAATCTCTGTCCCTCAATAGCAGGCTCGATAAGACCTCTTCTTTTTCATTTTTTTTCCCTACTACTTTCTTTCTCGCGCTCCTTCCTGCTCCCACGGCGTGAGAGTCTGTCTCACTCGAGAGCAGCACGGGGGCGGGGCGTTCGAAATCGCGGCCTGCAATATTACTACTATTGCCGCACGCTTCGCGACGCTTCGGCACGCGTGTGCAGCTCTCTCTCTCTCTCTCTCTCTCTCTCTCTCTCTCTCTCTCTCTCTCTCTCTCTCTCTCTCCCTCACTTCCGTCCTGGCGCCCCCTCACCCTCCCGGAAGCAATAATACAGGCTGGTGTGAGCCCTCTGTGCCCCATGCGTAAGGGCTAAAAGCTGCGGAGGAGTGGCGGCGGCGGGGAGCTGCTGACTGCTGAGGTTCGCGACCGTCTGACTGACTGACGATTTCCCTTTCGCTTCCCCCACCTCCCCTCCCCCAACATCACCCCTTTTTCAGAAGATTAATATTTGCAGGGTACAGGCGCGGCGGCGCCCGCGGCGGGGGGCCGGGATTAAAGGTGCACGTCAATATTAATATTTGAGCGGCACCAGAGGGGAGCGAAGGGGAATCACAACGCATCTTTCCGGCGCGGCATGCCGACGGACTGGTGGCCCGCGGCGGCGGAGCGGGGCGCCACAACATGACTTAATAAAGAGGAGTCTTTCATCGCGGTCAAATAACTGCCGCGCGGGATGCCCAAGACCGCTTTGCTTTCATCAATTTTTCGCTACCGTTCGTATGATTTGGGAGGAAATTTTGTATTTATTTTACGTTTTTAGTGTGTACGTAAGCTATATTTTGTTTCACGCTTGCAACTTGTTTTCCCCTGGCTCTCCGAAAGTTAGATAAAAGTCCCCCGCACGCGTGAGTGCACACACTACAGACACCCCACATTATACCCGGCTGTTATTGAGTATGCGATTGACTAAAAAGCTGTTGCTGACAGAGAAAGAGGGGGGCGAGAGAGGGAGAGAGCGAGAGGGAGAGAGAGGGAGAGAGAGAGAGAGTGGGTGGGTGAGGGGCGGTAAGTGAGAGGGGAGGGGGGAACTGTGAATAATAAAATATCAAATATAATATCCCGGGCGTGGTTCGGTGCGGTCCGCTCGGGGCGCCGCCGCCGCCACCGCCACTCTGTAGTATTCAAATCCGCACGCTCGGCCCTGCTCGGCGATTTAATCGGTAATGGCCTGGACAATCGAGTCCAATATCCGCGCGCGAACCCTTGGGCGGCCAGAGGAAACCAGAAGAGCCGACGCAGCAACGGGCTAGGCCAGTAGGGCGGGGGATGTGAGGGGTGAGGGGGGTGTCTCGGCCCCGGCCGCCGACCACTAGTCCGTCTCTCGTGCGGCGCAGTGCGGAGTAAGGGGAGGAGGAGAGGAGAAGGAAAGCCTGCATGGCATGGCATGGCTGGACGGCCAATGATTTCGATGGCAGTTTTTCTTGTTCTTTCCGCATCCGGAGCCGACACCGGGAGGAGGGAAGAGGGGGGTGGGGGCTTCTGCCCCGTTTACTTTATGACTGCCATAGTGGCGCCGGTTGGCGCCATGCACACACACACACTGCGGCCGCTGCTGATGCTGAGCTGTCCCCTCGAGGCCCCGAGTGGGTAGGCAACGCGGCCGCAGCGGTGCGCGGCGGGACTGCATACCCGCGGGACCACAGGCGCGCGGAGCCAAAGAGTAGCGTCCGTTTGTCTGTGTTGCCGCAGCCTGCTCCGTCCCAACGCAGCATGTCCCTGACGCCCCCCCCCCTCCCTTTCCCCATCCCTCTCGGGCCTAATGCATGATGTTGCCTACGTTTCAGGCCCGCGAGTAAACACCGATGCCGCTCCGATTCGGCGGAATTGGTTCCTGAGTGGGCGGCGGGGGCTGGCCGCTGTTTGTGCCGGCCAGGGCCAGCACCGCCCCCGGGCGGGGCCGTCCCCTCCGCCCCTTGCGCCCGCTACCCCTGCCGCCCCCGGCGCAAGGGCCGGCCAACTTTCCAGCGCCACCTTTTGTGTTCCATTACGGCGGCATGTTTGGACAGCAGCGCACATGGCGGAGGGGACGACGACGGGACTTGCTGGACACGACGCTGACCAGCAGCACGCCGGGCGCTCCGCCCCCCCCCCCCCCCCGCGTCACGGTCACGACGACGCAGTCCACACGCGCTTAGTGCTTATCCAGGGCGCCCCCGTTCCTCACGACTTCTCCTTCTTCTCGGAGCTCCAGCAGCGGCATCCGCGTATAGTCTGGAGAAATATCTCCACCCCCTTCCCACTATCCTCTAGAGATGGGCGGCGGCGAATAACGCTGCGTCGCTGGAAAAATTCCAATGTCTCACCCACCCGCCTCTCAATATGACCCGAAGAATAAAACTACCCCCCATCCCTTCTATGGCTGGGCCGCTACTCATCCCGCAGCAAATCACACATACCATCGCGCGAGTCAACGCGCGCGGCGCCCTTTCGCCCTCTAGCGGTCTCTTTAGGGTCATGATAAGACAATTTTTTTAGGCGGCTTGTCGTGGTATATCACATTATGATGACTTCTCTTCTTTTTCTCTCCCTCTCTCTCCATTTTTTTAAACGTGATGCATTATCTTTTGATATTCCCCGCGCGCTCATGTGTCGTCGCGACGACGTTGTGATGAGCTCTGCTTGCTCGGCTAGTGAGACGGAAGAGTATAAAGAGTGAGTGAGTGAGTGAGTGAGAGGGAGAGAGAAGGGGAAAGAGAGAGGGAGAGAGAGAGATGAGTGTGTGTGTGTGAGGGGGGCGACATATCCGCTCGCAAAAATGCGAGCAGAGCCCCATGCTTGTCCCAGCAAAGAAGGCCGCGTGTGATCCGCGACCGAGGCTGGCTCATCGGATAGCATAGGGGATGGAGCGGAAGGAGAGAGGGAGGTAGGCGGGGGG
>NW_026267250.1:704519-706258 GCF_000697945.3 Frankliniella occidentalis | reverse complement strand
GACAATGAATTACGTTTGGACTCAAAAAGGCACGCGCAGTGACGGGGGGCGCTGGGATGGAATGTCTTTCCGGGTGCGGCGGGCATACACGTCATACGCGGCGATGACGTCATAAACAGCCTTTACACCCGCGGGGCCCCGGGAGTTGATGAACCGGGATCATGGGATTGACGCCGGTAGTGGCGGGGGGCCTCCTTGAGCCCTCGCGGGGGGCAGCAGCAGCAGCAGCAGCAGTGGCCTCTGAGCCCAGGACGAAATGGGGCCCCGCAAAGGGGGAGAGAGAGCCTTGGTGGAGGGCACTGCGACATGAGATAGACAGTGTCAGGGAGAGAGAAAGGGGAGGAAAGGAGGGGCGCTATACGTGCATTCATTACTTGGCAAGAATGTGGTTTTCAACACCACATTACCGCTATTGTTAAGTTAAACCACTAATCTAGTTTATCCTCCGCCACAATCTTGGTTGTGTCGTTAGGGTCGACAGTCGTACCAAACATTTCCATTAAATTGTATGTCAAACTGGTGTTTACGTTTGTTGTGCTAAATATTTGCCCTTATTCGGCTCGCGACAGTGTGCCGTTGATTATCCGCACTGTTGTTATTAGAGTGTAAATAACAGTTGGCAGAGTAGCAACGGACCTTTGCATATACTGCCCACCACGGACCAACGACAACGAAGCCAAACCTCGCCGGCCGCGCAGCTGCTGCGCGTTTGAACAAAGCCCCGGCTGACCGGCCTGGCTCCTCGGTCTGTCCCGCCCGCTGGTGGACCCGCCGATCCGATTCTCCCCGTGCCTGGCTTCCCAATCCCACGGCTGGCGGCCAGCCCCAGCAGCCGGGCCCCGGGTCCGGTCCATGGCATTGTTTGGCTGGCTCCTACAGCAGCAGCAGCAGGCTGCTCATGGCGAGCCGGCATGTCGTCCTCAACTGCTAATCCGCGTCCCCTTATAGTCCCCCCCCCCTCCCCCCGCTCGGGTCCGCCCCTCCTCATGCCGTGCCGTGCCATTCCCGGAGCTCTCAAAACGTAACGTATGATATGGTCATGACTCTCTCTCCCCCCTGCGCTCGCTGCTGCCGGACACACAAAGGCCCCTCTGTATGTGTCTCTCCCCTTCCCTTGTGTGTGTGTGAGTGTGTGTGTGTGAGGCGACTGTTCCCTCCCCAGCCGGCGCTGCTGCATATCACTGCACTGTCCATGGGCCGGCGCGGGGGGCGTGGCCGCGGTGTCCGGGCCCTGCCCGCGGCGCGCGGCGGCTGGTGCCTTCCCCCTCGCTCCCGCTCCCCCAACGCATAGAGGCAGTATAGTTGCAGAAAGGTCGCCGACGGCACCATTAGCCATCCCGTCCGCACTGCCGCTATGCAGCGGGGCGCGGGGTTTAAGTATCCCCCACTCATCGCATGCGGGAAGGGGCGAAAAAGTCGTCGGCGTGTTTTTCTTTTCACCATTTTTATTATGTGACTCATATGCACCCCGTTCTCCGCCGAAGAGCCGCCGCCGGCCGCCGTCCTGGCGCCCTCCGGGGTGCGTATAGTGCGTGCGTCTTGGGGGCCGCCCGAACTGGTTGGGGTTGCCGCCGAATGATGCGCCCTCGCCCCCGCTTCCCCCTCTCTTTTCTTTACTTTACTGCTTGCACTGCACTATACGCGCGCCGTATTATATTTTCCCACTTTTATAGTTTGGGCGGCCTGTTTGTCGCTTCTTCCTCGTGCCCGTCCCCCCTGCTCCCCCTGCTTTCACCCCC
>NW_026267250.1:699125-701319 GCF_000697945.3 Frankliniella occidentalis | reverse complement strand
CCCCCGCCCCCCGCAGCTACCCCAACTAGCGCGGCCCGCTGCGCCGCCGAGAGTCGAAGGCAAGTTGAGGCGTTAGGCCCCGCCAGCCGCTCAATGGAGCGAGACCAATTATCAGCGCTTTAGGGGCTCCACCGCGGCGTGGCCGTGGCGCGGCAGGGCGCTTCGTGGCAGGCCGCCACCAGCCACCATAGCAGCCTTCCCCTCGCTCATATAACAGTAGGCTGACATAATCCTTGCTGGCTGCCTGCCTAGTAAGGATTTGATTGAACGCTGTGAAATCATTTCACTGGAAAAACAAGACAAAGGTAGGACTTAATGCCTTTTCACAGGTACGAAAGTGTCCAAATTAAATTTCAACACATTTGGGCAGTTTTAATGCCTTTACAGGGGTGCTAATTTTTAAAGCCTTTGCAAAGGCATTAAAAGCCTTCGAGTCTTTACCTTTGTTTTTCCAGTGTTATCTCGCAAAAATAATCTAAAAGCGCAAAAAGCAGGTGGGAGTCGTGGTTGTTGAAGAACTCTCTTCTTTCTCTTCTCACGCGCACAAAGTGCAATGACTTGCAGTAGTCCAAGTGGGCGCCAGGCAGGCTCCGCTTCTCCCGGCTCTAAAGGTGAGTGAGTGAGTGCGTGCATCATTCAAGCGATCGGCCAGGCCTTTGCCCTTCCGCCCCATGCCCCATATATATATCGGTAACGCGAGGATATCTTTTTTTACGCGCTCGCCCCCGCCTTTCCCGCGGCCCTTTTTTGCGTCTCGCAGGACCGGACCGGAATCGGAACCAAAAGAATACGGCGCCTCTCCTCTTGGCCTAGCAGCGATATCGCGCAAGAGCGAGAGTGGGCCAGGCGTGGACCTCCTGCGAGAGAGAGAGAGAGAGAGAGAGAGAGAGAGAGAGAGAGAGAGAGAGAGAGAGGGAGGGAGACAGAGAGAGAGGGAGAGAGAGAGAGGGGGGGGGGGCAGATGGTATTTCAGACCCTTAGAACGGACCGACACATAGTGCCCCAGCCATAGTTTAACCCTTTGCTCCCTTTTTATTTTTTTATAATTCTGCACTCTGAGAGGAAAAAGAGAGAGGTAGAGGAAGAGAAAAAAAAAAAACTGCCCCAAAAGTGATATCATGGCCCAGCTGCAAGCAGCAGCAGCAGCTCCCCCCACCGCGTGTTAAAGTGTCGACAGGTTTTTTCGTGTTTTTCTCCTCTTTTTCCCCGTCGTTGTCATCGTCGTCTCTTCCGGCGCGCGCGCTTTGAAACTCAAAAGTGGCGGTGTGGCTTTCACACCGCCGGCTAGTCGTGGCGTTGCGACCCCCCTTGGAGAATACCGTTTTGTCTTTACTCCACATAACACTCTTCTTCCTCTTGTCGCTGGGAGGCACACACAATGAGGATACCTCCGGGCTGAAACCCACCCGCGCGCGACCACTCCTCCACGCCTCCCTCTCCCCCCCCCCTCTCTCTCTCTCTCTTTTTCTCTCTCTGGCCGTGGCGGCATCACATCACCACGCATCACCGACGCCCGCGAGCAGCTTGGCGTCGTCCGCCCCGTCCGTCCGTCCGTCCGTCGTCCGTCGTCCGTCTGCAGCTGCCCCAACAACAGACTGTTGTGCCTGGCCCGAGGCCGGCGGCGGCGTCCATCCCAGCGGCACTTCCCACGTCCGTCCCTTCCCTTTTACTCTCGGGTTGGCCCGTGATAAATGCCTCGCTATTTCTAGTAAGTGTGCGATTCGATTCGGGCAACCCCAACACACACACAGTGTCTGTCCATCACGCTGCTCTTTGGGGCGCCGCCCCCCCCCTTCTCCCTCTTTCTCTCTCGCTCTCTCTTAGTGGCGGCGGGCTGTTTTCGTTATCGGGTGGTCCCCGCTGCAGCGCGGGCGGGCGGGGCCCGGGGCCCCGTTAGCGACGGACTCTTAAGGAGGATATTGATTAATGGTGCTGGGCGGACAGCAGCAGCGGTCCAGGCTGACGGGGGACGGTGACGGCGGAGGGAGGTGGTGTCCATAGTGGTGCAGGCGAGCTCTCTCACTCGCACTCGAGGTGGACCTCTATCCGAGTTTCTATCCCCCATCCCCCTCTCTCATACTCGTTGAGCGGTGCAGAGTGCAGAGTGCACTCGGGCTTACAGGTTTTAATTTACCCTTTTAACATTTCTCTTGGAAATTGTTTTGAATTTAAAAGAAGCCTTTTAATTTGTTTT
>NW_026267250.1:691009-699075 GCF_000697945.3 Frankliniella occidentalis | reverse complement strand
CCCCTCCCGCGCGCGCGCGCGCGCACACACACACACACACACACAACAAATTCAGAACACAGGGTAGTGCCAGGAGCAGGGATGGCCATACCCCTCGACGAAAGAGACATTCCTAGGTGGCGCCACAGGGTGGGCTAGGGCCAACGTTCCATAACCTAACTCATCTCGGGTCCATGATCGAAAATAATGTTTTAGTGCTTTGAAGGTTACAGTTCACCAAGATTCAATTGCTCACTTTCTCTCGGGCGCAGTCACCGACGAACCTTCATTCATGCAACGTTTTTCTATCACTTGCACCTTGCACATACGAAACACCAGCTGAGATGAGAATGCCGCCATACCACACGCACTGCTGCCAAGCCGAGATTTCTAAATTTAAGTGTTACACGTTTTTTCAAACTGCCTTATCAATTATTTTCATTAATAATTCTAGAAAACTAGATATCGAGGATGTTGAAATTAGAACAGTATCGAGCAGTAGCGCACTTCCAACAGCAAGATCAATCTTCAAAACTCGCTCCGGTAATGCTGCACAACTGGCAATATTTTCATTGCAGTAGCAGACGTTGTTGTGATTTAGCAATCACCTTATCAGAAATCCTGAATTTCATCTGTCACTGATTACTGGTCCTTCCTCACCTCTCAGTGATGTAATACGTCATATTCTTTCGTTTCTGTCGTCAATGTCTGTTCGTCTTACGGTGTTTGCAAAGCCCCTATGCC
Organism: Frankliniella occidentalis; assembly: GCF_000697945.3. Taxonomy (NCBI): domain Eukaryota; kingdom Metazoa; phylum Arthropoda; class Insecta; order Thysanoptera; family Thripidae; genus Frankliniella; species Frankliniella occidentalis. Next base: position 698,352 of record NW_026267250.1, on the reverse strand, counting down.
CGTAACTAGTCAGTAGAGGCGATGTGGCGCTGTCACTTAACCTAAACAAAAGTCAACAGTCCAGTAGAGTGAGTCAACTTCTAGTAATGTCATGGACTGAATGAACGCAGTGCAGTTATGCCACTAACATATCGAGAGGCTGTGCAGATCGGCCTGCTTTTAGCATGCGTGCCACTGCAGTACATGCTGACCATGAACATGGAGTTAGATCAATCATCTTCTATTGGTAGAATTTTTTCTACTGATTTTCAAAATTTTAGAGATAATTGGTTGTCCACAGAATCATGGGCAAAATCTGCAATGATTCATGTTCTAATGAATGGTAAGAGTTAAAAATTTCAAATTCAAAGCGAACATGTACCTGCACTTTTGACACATATGGTTAACAATTATATTGATTTGTTGTAGGAATTTTTCCCAATCCTGTTCCTATAATGTATTATGGAACAATAGGTGAAAATGAGTCTCCTGCACATGAAGTATTACGTTTCAGACAAGAGCGTGGCTACTTTACGGCTTCTCAAGGTATTAGATGGAAGCGCCCATCTCATCTTCACTTTCGCATAGGTCAGGTTGTAAAACACAGAAGTGAAGGATACACGGGTGTTGTTATTGGATGGGATTTGAAGGCCAGCGTAAGTAGTTTGATTCTTTAGTTTAAACTTATGAGTCAAGTCCCATGAAGCTAGAAGATAATTTGTATTTTTTGTTTTGAATTTTGTATGACTCATTTGAAACTATTTCCTCTTGTGTCCTAGGCTTCAGAGACTTGGTTGTTTCGTGAATATGGAGATCTTCAGGTTTGTTCATTAACTAGTTTAACTCCTGATTTATAGCTGTCAGACTAGAATTTGGGAAAATGAACAAACTCCTTCCTCTCAGGCTCTACGCAGTTGGCCTCATTATTCCATTTTAGTTGATGAAAGAGATCCAATATCAACAGCAACGATGGCTCCAGAGGCAACTTATGTAGTCCAGCAGGAACTAGAACTAATGCCAAATACAGAGGTTGGTTTGCTCATTATGAATTTATACATAATCTATCAAATTTCGTAATTCATTCTTGTCATTCCTCTTGTTAACATTTTCAGGTGCAACATTCAATGCTTGGAAATTTTTTTGTTGCCTATGATGGAGGTCAATATATAGCACAGGATTGGTTAAAAAATTTGTATCCCAAAGATTAAATAGTTCAGGCTGTATTAAAGCAAACTTGTGATAACTGTAACAAGAAGTTTTGTACTTTTAAAGAATAATTAAGACTGTTGTCATTAAGTTTAAATGTTTGCAGTCATCATGCAAATGTGGTTGTGTAATTTATCTAGGGTGTACTCATCATTTTCATTTAGTGCAAAAACAATTTGAAGAAGTTTACTGGGTGAAAAAAGGCACAACTTAGTGCCTTGTTGTAATAGTATTTAAGCTTTGTGCCATTATAAAGGTATTGGTGCCTTCATAATGACATAGAAATCGATAGTGGTACTTTAAAGGTGCTAAGTTGTACCTTGTGTTTCCTTTAATTTCTGCAGATTTTTCTTCCTGTTGATATTTTTACCATTGTACATTTTGTTTTTGGATTTTCTTAAAACCTTCATTGCTGTCTTTACTAGCATTTGATTTCTGACTGTCTTACTTTAGTGTTTCTTTTTGTTGTTTTTTTCTAATTTTGGGATGACTAGAACTAGGAACTTCGAGGAATTTTGCATACAGTTGTGATAAATGCACTTATCATATCTTTTCAATGCATGTACTTACTTTAAAGATATCCTGCCCAGAACATCAGAGGAGAGGAAGTTAGTAAGAGACCAGAGCAGAAAATGAAGAGATCAGGTTGGAAACCTTATTATTAAGGACATCTAGACAAAATGTTAAAGCATTTTGCAAGGTATTACAGTTTGTACAATTCCAAACACACAGCACAATAAGTACATCACAATATTCCAATATTTACACCACTCAAAAAACTGAGACACTTTGCAACACAAAGGACTAGAATAACCTCCGAAATATGGCACAGCACACAATTGAAAAATAGATTACCTCATAATTCCATTAAGAAGAAGAAATGAAAGAAAAACAGATTTCCACATTCTAAATATCACAAAATGTAGTATTGATTCACCACTAAATTTGTATGGTACCAATGCAATCCTACAGAGATTCTCAGAGTGATTTAATTCTATGTTGAAGTTTCATTCACCAAAGCTGTCTATTTGAGAAGAACTAAAACTTAATGCTGGTACAGTACATTTTACTTTCTACCTGAATGTAACAACCATTTTATAAGTGAACAGATAGAAACAGAAGACCAATCAAATATTCAGATTGCTTATACATAAATCTCATAAAGAGCATCATTGCAAGGGCCAAATTTCAACACAATTGGCACAAATAGCAGAATTAAATTTGATGTCATCTTTGCCTATATGCATACACAAAATTCAAAGAAAGTACAAACTGAAATATGAAATGATATGTCCTGCCTCCAGTGTTTTGGTCAAAATGCATTGGGCACAAACTTAACATAAGGTAATAATATCCATGCTGCAAATTATCCCTGTAAGACTTTTATCACTCACATAAAGGTAAACATTACTCCTAAAATAGTTGGAAAAGAAGATCACATCCAGATATGACAAGACATTTGTGCTTGGAGGAAATACTCCATTCTACAGTTACAGAATAAATAGTCAATCTGGAAAGTACTTTATTAATGGATCTAACAAAACACAGGCCACAAAGACTGGCACATATGGGAAAAAAAAGGAAATACCAGAGATCTCATGCAATAAGGAAAATGAAGATGTAAAATTATCAAGAATTAATGAACAAATTGTTATGGGGAACACCATGCAAATGCGGGTACTAATAACAGGGTATTTCTAGAAATAATCAGTATAAGATTAATGTGGCTCCATGGAAAGTTATGAAAGCAAGCCCTTGCAGTATTTCCCTTCTATGAAGTACACCAAATTATAAAAAGTAAGTACTGCCATTTATATTGCGAATTATTTTGAGGGGAGTAAATATCACCATAAATTTTAGTTATCTAAAGAGGGAACTTGAGTGCAGGTGAGCTCTCGCCCTTTCCCATCTGCATGGACACATTTCAAATTTAATCTGTTTGGTAACGAAGAGGAATCTCCTGGACTATGTGCACCAGTCCTCGAAACTACATTTGCAGTAACTGTAGCTGTTGGCTTCACAACTGGAGGGTGAGGTGGTGCCCTTCTTCTCGCACTATCCAGAGGCATTGACCCAGACTGTGGAGTAGACCTGACATGTCGTAGGTTTTGAGGCTGCGTGATGCAGTTTCCCAAAAGCATGGCCAATATGATAGCCAGCAAAATGGGAACAGCGACGTACAGAGCTCTTTTGAGCACTGACGCCGGTTCCTGATGCTAGGAGTTTTCTCTGTCTTTTACTATACGCTCTGCCTTGTAGACACGATGACTAATAAGCAAATCTCGCAGGAGTTTGTAAAGGGTATAGTAGTTAAAGAAAAGCACAGATGCCATGCTCACAGCTTGGTACCACTCAGAAGCAGTTGCCAGTTGGATCAATTGAATAATTATCATTAACATGTGCATAGTGAGCACAACTAAGTATATTCGAGTTGGATTTTGAAATAAGTCCTAAAATAAATGAAAATAAATATTATTTGGCTGTACAAACTGTAAAAGTTGTATAAGGAATACTGTATAAACTAAGAATATTTGGAAGAAATGAAATCAAAACTTACATAAAATCGGTTATGCACCTGGTTACCAGGCTCTGCAGCATTTGTTGTATTAAGAGCCTGATAAAGCTTATCATAATGCTTTACAACTGATTCATATGGCCACAATTTATTTCCTGTCCAACTGAAAAAAAAAACATACAATGAAAGCTATAGCATAAACACTGACAGCCACAAGGGTTTCCATACATTCAAAAGATAAAGAACAAAAAGAAAATTGTAATTGTAAATTGACTTACTGAACATTAGAATGTGGCATAATCAATCGATGCCATCTTCCTAGGTGTAGAGCACATCTGTGCATGACATCACAATACCTGCAAAAAGGACACAGATTTTTAAATTTACATATGAAGGTACTGAGCCAGTTTTAGCAGTAAAAGAAATTACGTACCTGACAGGAAAACAATGTGTAAGATACAAAACAAAACTACCAAGCCACAGCCACAGAATGTGAAAAGTTGCCCAATAGGTTTCATAATACATCAGTGTCTTCATCATGGAACAGATTTTTTAAACTCATCAAATATTTCAACAACTACTATTTTAGATGCAATAGTGAAATATATACATACAGTAGCAAAACAGCAGGGAATAAACCCAGCATAGTATGCTGAGAATACAGAGTTAAACAAAACCTGCTTCATACGATTATTGATGTCACTTTTTAGAACATCAACCTCTTCACGAATAGCTTCAGGAGAGGTGGAACAGTTGTGCAATGGACTTCCATCAAAACCTAACAAGGATGAATAATGAGTTAATTTTCAATAAACATATGTATTATTAAGGTTAATGTTTAAGAAGACAAATGTGAAACATAGAAACCCACTTAAAAATGACTTGCATTGTTGATCTGAATCAGAAACTGGAAATATTGTCAGATCAAAGAAAGGCCCAACCGTAAGGCCGAATAATATAAAATAAAGGGATAGCCTGCAAATGAAAAGTACTTAGCGAAAATTTCAAAGTCTGAATAGAAAACAGGTTTAGAAGCTTTAAAAAAAAGAAAAACTTACGGATAGCACAAATAAAATAACTTCACAATGGGATGTGTGTGCATTATATTGTATAGGCAAAAGAGGATCACTGATCCCACCCAGCCTAACATGATAAATTGAATGATTTTGCGGGCAGCTGGCCATAGCACAGATGATATGTATGCTTGACCAACACGAGCAATCATGGTGTAAAGAAGACGCCGCATCAAGATAACACCAATAAATATGAGTAGGTGGAAGTCAATCAGTTGAACATTCTGGAACACAACAAAGCATTTGGAAAACATGTCCGTACGGTACGGTAGTATACAAGAGTTTGACTATCTAAACCAAATTACCAAAGCAAAATTGTTGAATGAATATGGCAACCAGAATACTGATCGATAAATAATCAGGAATTGAAGAGCACAACAAACTGCTGAGAACATAAACATTATGAACTCAAATAAAACATCGCCATCTCGTGGAATATGAGGTATTGGAATATGTTTTGGTAATGTTGAATGCTGAGCAGCTTGTGGGTGACTACAATTGTAGAAAAGGTACAATAAGCATATTGATAATAATATTTAAGTACTCAAAAAAATGGAAACGGGTGAGCTCAAACTTACTGCTGAGAGTTGTCATTTCCGTTACAATTGTTGCGCCCATGTCGTGCATTATGGTTTACATGAGCAATAGCATGGGCTCCTTGGTGCACTTGAGGTGGATGCGGATGATGCGCATGTAGGGGATGTTGCATATTTCTTCACAAAGTTGCTGACTCATAAAACAGCAACAACTTTCCAAAGCAGTAATGCATTGATGATTTTTCCCAGAGACTGTGGACAAATATAAGTTCAATTTAACATGTTGACAAATCTTTTTATACCAGAGAAGACATACCCAATTTAAAGGATCTGTTCTATAACATTATCCACCCTTTCTATAATAAACAACATGTCAGTGATAATGAATGTTAGTTTTAGCCCTGTCTGAGAGATTTCCTCTTGAAACATGGATCAATAATGGTACAAAAAAATCACAAAGAACAAAATTATAACTATCAGAAATGTTTCATACTGACTAAAATGTTACCACAGCATTAACTGACTTCATAGTTTTTATAAGTGATCACATTCATTAAATTTAGAGAATAATGAATGTTCTAAAAAAACAGAATTGTTTACAATAAGCTCTTATTCCACTTTTAACAACAGCTGTGGTCCAAGTTAATACATCACATAACCTTACTTAACCTTTCCCCACCACAGATACGAAATTTGTGGAGGACGCCTTCAGAAGCAAAACCCAAAAAGACGACACAAGGAAAATAAAAGCCAAATTTTCGATTGTGTTTACTTACAAGCAGAAGACAAGATATCCAAACTTGGATGTGCCGCTAGGTAAACCTCAGTTTAACCAAGGTTGTATAGGCAGGAATGCTAATATGACTAACTAGGAACACGGTTCGCTTTCAACACTGTATCTATCTTTCAATTAACAGTCGTCTTTCATTGATGGCTCAGCCAGTATAAGGCGAAATTCTTAAATTGTTGACTGCAAAGTTGGGTTGTTTGGCTGTTTTTGAGGGCCCTTTGACATCACAGAACAGCGACAAAAGAAGATCGCCTCGCACCTCGAGCGCCACATTCACATTCGTCTGCATCTCGCGACCCCGACCCGAAAGGTGACGGCTGTGACGACTGCAGGCCGACGGTGCCGACGGCCGTCCCTAGCACCGTCCCCTGCAAGATGGTCCCCTGGTTTATTCGCAGCCCGAACGGATACGTGGAAGTCTCCTGCTTGAAGTTCTAGTTCCAGCTCCATAGCCCCAGGACGTACGATCCTGCGATCCCAAGGAGGCAGAGCTGCATTTAAACGGCATATTGTGTCTTGTGCCCCATCTAAAATTGCGCGTGGGCGCATCACCCAGAGAGTACGCCCGTCGTTCGACGCAACGAAACTACCAAGTTCAGCCTGTGCAAGCCCTCATAGCGCCTGGTAGGTAGGCAGCATCTTGCACTCAGTGCATACGTGCACTGCAGGGTGGCCTACCCTGCGTCTCGCAGGCGCTGGGCTCCCGCAATTTGTCGAATGAATCTGAGTGAAACGGACGTACTTTCTGGACGATCCCATCCTAAGATCGGCGTAGGCACATAACATGCGCGTTTTAGATGGGGCACATAATGCAGTTTCCTTTTCAGCTCGCTCGTGAAGCTGGTTGGACGGGAGCAAAGCCATCCCCAGGCACTCCTCAAAGAATGCCGCGGAGAGAGCGAGGGAAGTTGTCGCTGTGCATTCCCTCGGCTAGGGAGTATCGTCGGCCACCCCGGGGCGGGGAGTACCGCCGCCAGGCCAGGCGGGCCGGGCCAGGAGGGCAGGCGCGCGAATTCCGAATAATTTCAAGACAGAGCAGCAGCAGCAGCAGCAGCAGCAGCAGCAGCAGCAGCGGCAGCAGCCCCGACAGCACAACAGCCGAGGGCACTTCCACTTCCTGCAACACGGCCCAACACAATCAGCGCGTCACGTGTGCCGTGCTCGTGCCGTGATGACGCCGTGCCCGGGTAGCCCCGGGGCGTCGTGGGTGCTCCCTTCACTCGTGTCGCGCCCCGCCCCACCCC
>NW_026267250.1:685644-686514 GCF_000697945.3 Frankliniella occidentalis | reverse complement strand
GTTTTTAGTAAAGTTTTTTACTTTTCTGGAAACATTTCAATTTTGTTTAAATTTTTCCGTATGGAAGAAAATTGGATGGATTTTAAAATCCCTCACCCAGCTGGCTCTGGCTGGGCTGGCCCAGTGGTGGAGCGCCTAACCATCGCGGGGTAGGCAGACCCGCTCGACACGCGGGCGGGAGGCTTGCCTACGCGCACGGCGCCCGGCCGCGCTGGAGCCTCGGCTGGAGCCGGGAGTGGAGGGGGAGCGCCAGCGCCCTCTGGTCCTCTCTGCACATCGAGTACCCGCTGTGTACCGACCGCTACCGCGAGGGAGGTGATGGGGAGAGGGCGGCAGGGAGGTGATAGAGTGAGGGGAGGGGGGAGGGATACGCTGACGTCATCGAGCATCAGCAGCGAGGCTGCTCGGCAAGCCCGGCACTGTGCCACCGTGCGCCACTGTGTCCGCAAACAGGATCCAATCGGAGTCGAGCGGGGGAGGAGGAGGGGAGGGGGTAGGAAAGCGCGCGAGCAAGGCATTGTTGTTGAAGGGCTCCGGGTACGCGGGCAGGTGAGAGCGGGAGGGGAGGGTGCAGGGGCGGGGGTGCAAAAACAAACCCCTCTATAGCCGTGGTCGCCATAGAACCCCCCCTCCCCACCTGCTTCTCCTACCACCCTCTCCTCTGGGCCTAAATCAGTGAGGGATACAGAAAGGCAAGACAGACGGAGCGAGGCGAGCGGCAGTTAGCAGAGAGGGGAAGGTAGTCTTTAACATCGAGAAAACGTCCTCCAGTTTCGTTTGAGGAGATAGTTCGTTTGTTCTGGCCGAGTCGAGCCAATAGTCTGGTCGACGCCTGAGGAAGACGTTGGATGGGCTGAAGGTTGGGAGGAG
>NW_026267250.1:681857-685594 GCF_000697945.3 Frankliniella occidentalis | reverse complement strand
GGGGGGGGGATGTGTGTCGAGAAGGGGGCAGCCGGTCCGGCAGTGTTCTCGGACCTGAACTCAGATGACACAGACAATCAGAGCCAGCAGCTCTCTCGCTCCCTCTCGTTGCCCCCCTTTCTCGCTCCTTGTCTCTTCGCCCGCCGCAAGACGGAGGCTCAGAAATTAAAGTGGCCGCTCCCTGATTAGACAGACGCCGCTCTTGCTACTCTCCCCTTCCCCCCCCCCTTGCCCCTTTTTCTTCTCTGGTTGCCCCCCAGCCCCTCGCCCCCCTTTCCCTCCGCCTGCCTTGCCTCTCTATGGCGAGAAACTTTTCCTTGATGATAACACAATGCCTTTTGGTCGTTGCTCAGCAATTGGCCAATCAATAGAGCGGGGGATAAGAAGTTGGCCGGTAGAGAGGGAGGAGAGAAGGGGGGGGGGAGGGGAAAGGGTCTCTTCGGTGGTCCCTACAGGCGCTCTCTCTCTCTCTGTCCCTCTCTGCGTCCCCGCTCTCCCGCGGAGTTTGTCAGCGGTCTATCACTCCCGCTGGGGAGCGCCAGGAGCGCCAGGTGTGCCAATCAGGTATGCGCGGCGCAGAGTGTTATTGTTATGTAGAAGGGACCCGTGGTCCAGCCGGGCAGCGCCGGGCCTATGCATATTGCAGGCCAGGACCACCCCGCCCAACTCCACCCCGCGCCGCACCCACTTTGAATGTCCAACGACAGGGCGAGGGCGAGGTGGGGACACTGCTTCTGGTGCTGGGGGTGTCAGTTCTGGATGCTGTGCCTACGCCACGCGAACGGCTACACTGTTAAAACTATTTGACGTGTCGTGCTTTATTCTTGTTTTTAAAAATATAATAATTTGATTGTTTTCTGTTGTTTTAGTTCTACGAAGATGCTGGGCCATTCGATATATGTAGCAATCGCTACACGGCCACCGACCGCAACTCGTCGCGTTTACACAATCAGCGGATGAAACCGAAATACGGCGTGTTCCTGCGTTCCTGCATAACGTGGAGTTGGCCGTTATATGCCCAGTATCGGTGGTTCGAGTGGATGCGTGCGTATGGGGTGGGGGGGAAGGATAGGGAGATACCGGTCGCCTAACCCAGAAAATGGTTCCCTTTATGAAGAGCAATAATTGTTCTATCAGGCCCGTTTCTTTATTTCTTTTCCTTTAATTTTACCCAGAGCCCCGGCCTCATAGCAAGGTAACATATCTCCTTGACCTAATTTAAGGTGAATTTGACCTTGATATAGGCGTCAGGATACCATTTTCTGGGTGTAACAGCTCCGGGCAGCAAAGGCCTGCCGGCGGAGCGCAGTTATACACCCCATCCCATATATAGGGAGAGGGAAGGGGAGAAACGGCAGCAACTTATCCATTTTCCGGTTAGTTAGACGTTTCTGGGAATTATTTCGTTGGCGCACAGGAGTAGACGTGCGGGGGGCCAAAGCGGCTTTGTGTGAACAGCTAGCTACCCTCTCTCTCCCTTGCGGCTCACGGGCTCAAGCGCGTCCGGGGTGGGAGAGCCAGGGGCCCACAAGGACGTCCAGAACAGGCCGGCGCAGCAGGGAGATTGAAGTCCACAAGCCGGACAGAGAGGCAGGAGAAGCACGAGGAGAGGGTGACAAACAGATCTGGAAATTGACGACCCGCTGGCAAATAAGTTTCGCGTTGCTTGAGTTTAATGAAGTTGTTGTGTAGTCACGCCGTCCCATATCAAATGAAACGAAATCCAGTGAGAGGGAGAACAGCGTGCACAAACTGACTCATTTTTACAAACAGAAAATCTCTGTTGAAAATTTGTTTAGAATTACTGGGTTGGATTCACTTTCATCTTCTGTTGTGGAATTTTACACATTTTCCTCAGCTCGCGGCCACGCCCCACCAGCTGACGGGAGAGCGTTGTGGCCTGTTCGAGGGGACTGTCTCTTTTTCCCTATGGGTTAACTTTTCTTATTTTTTTCAGTTTTTATTTTTATTTACGCAGATGATAGGGTTTAGAACATCCGGGAACATTTTACACAATTAAAACTTAAGAAATGATATGGCAAATAAGTCTTTGCTTGTACTACTGACATGCAGCGAGCACGAGCAGTCGTCCGCCGGCCCCACCCGACCGTTTCTACAGCTTCCCCCGACAGCGACAAATTATGCCGGATTTTTTTTTTAAAGGGTTTTCTTTGGGTTAAAAACTGAGGGAACGAAATACAGGTGGGACAAGTGAAATGCACCCAAGTCAAGTCACTATTTTCGGTACAGCGTGGGCAGTTTGATTGAGGGGCAGTTATGGGCAATTGAACATCGTTTCCCAGTTTTTAAGAAATGTATTTTTAAGCTGTAGAAAATTTGTAGTCCATGAGGGGTTGCGAAAATATTGCACAAATGAGAGGCGCTTTATCCTACTAACAGTAAGTGTGTTGATAGGTATCGCGTTACTTGAAAGGCTGTGTTTTACAGCGCACCTCTCTCTCTCTCTCTCTCTCTCTCTCTCTCTCTCTCTCTCTCTCTCTCTCTCTCTCTCTCTCTCTCTCTCTCTCTCTCTCTCGTCTCTGTGCGGCTTTGATCGAGATGACGTTCTGCGCCGCGCCATCCCGGAGGACTACGAGAGGCTGGGTGGAGAGGAGCGGCCGGGAGGCCGGAGCTGCCGGCCGAGCCCCCCGCGCTTGTCGTGGCTTGCTGGGGGCTTGTGAATTGTTGAAGAGATTGGAACTCGGCTGGAGGATGGCTCCACGCCGCCCCCGCCCTGCCACGACCCCTCGCCGCGGGGGAGGGGTGTGCGGCCGGGTCACAGGCCCTCGGGGATGCACCGCGCCCCCCTTGTTACGGACCTCCTCGGGCGACTACAGTAGTGTGTGCTGTGCGTATCTCTCACATTTCCTTCCACCACTCCTTCCCTCCCAGTCAAACAACGTCGTCATTTTCAGCAGTTTTTATTTTAATTCTCTCGTTTCTCATTTCTTTTCTCGCTTGTCTCGTGTGCCTATTTGCTTAGTCGCACGCGCTTGCCGCCGAGTCCAGCCTTTCCTAACCAAGCCAGGCGCGGTGGTCGCGACGCCAGCGGCAGCACGGGTCCTCGGCAGAGGAGAGTGGGAGCGCGTGGGCTCCGGGACCGGAAACATTGACAAGTAAAGAAGAAGAGAGGGGGAAAAAGGTCGGAGGATCACTGTAAACTGGTTGGCGTCTTTCATAACTCCAAAATATTGGCGTCCACTGACAAACGCCAAATAATGGCGTTCAAAGACGCCAAACGCCCGCCAAATTTTGACGTTCCAAGACGCCAATAGTTGGAGTTGGCGTTATCAGAAGAAGAACTCCAATATTTGGCCTCCCTCGGAGGACGCCAATATTTTGGCGTTAAAACACGCCAACCAGTTTACAGAGCGAGCTTTGTGGCAGCAGAGAGTCATACAGACTTGCGTACGTGAAGAATTCTGGAAGCCAGGAGTGGCGCTAGTTCTGGGAATCCATTATCCTCTCCTGTGACGGCTGTGAGGCTGCGGCGGGGAAGCAGCCCGTTGGTCGCGCGAATCAGGTGGACCGGGGACAAACTCCACCGATAGAGGCACAGCGTCGTCGAGTCTCGTGTCGTGTGGACCAGGCAATTCCTTACATGCGTACAACATATTTTGTAAATGGTAAATTACAAAATATATTGCTAATAGTACGGAAATATTTTTTACAGTAGGAACGTGGTTCAAAAGGTCACGACACCAGTCCATCAAGCTAAACAACCGCTAACAGAACAC
>NW_026267250.1:681156-681807 GCF_000697945.3 Frankliniella occidentalis | reverse complement strand
CGCCCCGCCACGCCCCGCTCACCGTGCTTCCTCCGCGCCCCCCTGCTCGCGCGCTGTTTTAATTTCCGTTCGCCCGGGACGTGGCGCTATGCCTGGCGCCGCCGTGCTGGAGAGCCACACGCCGCGCGCTGGAGCGTCAGAGCAGCGATCCGGCTCCGCGTTCCTCGCAGATTGTTTGGCTCCGTGGCTGTGCGGGGCGGCCGGTGGAGGAAGGAAGAGACTGGGGGGAGAGTTGTTGCACCGACCGAGCGAGAAAGCAGGCCACAAGCAGCTCAAACCTACTACAACTACCCTCGAGTTATCCACCATGGAGAGGGCAAAACCGAGGGAAAACTACTGCGGTATAAACAGGCAGTTGACTCCAGCCCCGCGAGTCAAGCTGCCTGCTGACCGGGGCACCGCGGCGAGCACCCCCACCCACCCTTCAGCGCCGTGCAGCGAGTGACTTCCGCCTCTTCCCTAACTCGACGGCCGTGCCGTGCCGAGGGGCGTGCTGGACCACCGGCCGCGCCGCCGTCCCCCGCCTTCTCTCCAGTCGAAAAGAAACGACGACAGCCCGCGACGTAGTAGTATAGTTGAGGGAAAAAAGTATCCCCCAGAGGCACGTTGGCCCGGTTCTGCCAGGAGGAGGAGGAGGGGAGGGGGAGGGGG
>NW_026267250.1:674746-676016 GCF_000697945.3 Frankliniella occidentalis | reverse complement strand
CCCTTTCCAGCGGGGACTCGCCGGCTGCACGCCAAGATAAACAACTCATTGGGATCGAACGGCTCTTTGGAAACATTCAGCGAGGCCACCGGCGCTGCCCCCCCCCTCCTCCCCTCGACCCGCAGGTGGGGAGAGGTGACTTGGAGCGGAGAGGCTTCGCGCGCCAATAGACGGACGGGGTCGGGGGCGCTCCAACCTTCCCCCTCTCCGCCTTCGCATCCTTCGATGAACGCTGGAACGAAAAATTGATTTGGTGTTTGTGTGCCCTTGCGTGAGCTAGCGGCAGCAGGCAGGGCGCGTTCCCTATTCCTTGCCAATTTGGAATGGATGAGCCCCCTTCCCCCAACCCCCTCCTCCCATACCGCCCCAGAGGGGGCCCATAGCCCGACCCCGACCCCGCGCGCGCACCACCGACTCGCTTTCTGTTCCCGTTTCCAGGCCGTTTCCACAAACCTGAAAGAAGAGGGCCCCCGCAGTGGCGCAGCGCCGCGCGAAGATTTGGAATTCCTTCAATTGTCTGGAAAGGGCGAGGGGGAGGGGTAGGGGCGGGGGCGGCAGAGAGAAGGGCCGACCGATCGCGGTTAGATCGCGCGGAGCGGCGATGTGGGCCGCCCGATGGAAGGGGGGGGGGGGGCACTGTTCACAATACCACCATTCGTTGTACCACACTACACTACTAGAACAGTCTCTCATAGATTGATGCAGCCGAGACCGCATCTTATTGCAAGATGCAAATATTGAACCAAGAAGTGAAAAATTACATGGTACCTGTCTGGAGAATGAAAACTGTTCGACAAACGCTAAAAGAAACAACCAAATTGACATCCAGATAGGGTTCCATACCCGGACGACCCAGCAAATAATACCTACCAACAAAGACAAAAAGCAAGAGAAAAGGGGGAAGCACTGAAATACGAAATCATTTTGCTCCGGGAGGAGAGAGAAGGCGGGTGGGAGAGGGGCCGGGTGGGTTGGCATGGCGCGGCAGCGGGGCCCACACGCTATTTTCCGCCCGCCGGCGTAAGGGAGATGCCGTCCCATTGTCTGGACGAGTCTTTCAGCAGGCTGGCTGGCAGGCAGACAGGCAGACGTGCAGGCGGGCACCAGGCACGCAGACAGTCCGAGAGAGGCGGGCCGCGCCGAGCCGCCGCCCCCGCGTACGGCTGGACGCCCGATAACTTCTTATTCGGCGGGCTTGCGAAGTGCGAACTTGGCCGACCTGAGAGAGCCAGCGGCAGCGGCCCGGGCGGGTAGTTTGGCGCGCGGGTGG